>NW_007829622.1:0-782 GCF_000696425.1 Galeopterus variegatus
GGTTCTCTTTGGAAGGTAAATCTAGATTATTCTGCAGGGCAGAAATTAAGGCTATTTCTGGGATTCTTGCTCAAAAAGGTCAATATATATGTATATAAGTATAAAAAAAAAGGGTGTCTTTCACCTTTTGTGTTTGGTAGCATTGGCTGCAAAGAGACATGTTGCTTATCCCCAGTTAGAGGGTCAAGTTCATTTCTGCTAAGAAGTCAAAATACTAGAAATGATTAGAGCTCCGTGTTCTAGACTGGACTTTTATTCTTGAACGATCACATCCTTTTTACTTTTACCAAGGAAACGTCGTGAGAAGGCTTCAGCTCAAATGGTGAACCTGCTCCTCTTCCATAGTTCCTGTTGGTGATGCCGGGAGACACCACCACTCAGGCCAGAAACACCAACAGGATTGTGGGAACAAACACGTAAAAAGCAGTGTTGCCTTTTCCCCACCAAATGAAGGATCTTCTTGGCATTTAACATACGATAGCAGCCATCTTGGAGAATCTCAAAGACTTGGTTGGGGTTTAATCACCCATTCTGCTTGAGAATTTCCATGACATACATCCAATATATAAGCATCTGGATCCAAG
The DNA here is from genome assembly GCF_000696425.1 of Galeopterus variegatus. Taxonomy (NCBI): domain Eukaryota; kingdom Metazoa; phylum Chordata; class Mammalia; order Dermoptera; family Cynocephalidae; genus Galeopterus; species Galeopterus variegatus. Next base: position 585 of record NW_007829622.1, read on the forward strand.
CAGTGCTGTCCTGAAAGAAAATCAAAGAATGTTTTCAAGAGTGCACACTTCTGTGTGTGTGCACGTGTCTGTGCACGTGTGTGTTTGTAAGGTTCAGATGAGGTCAATATAGTTCTCTCAGCCAAAATAAGTTGATGGATTTTAAAGTTTTTAGCAAAGTCTCCCTCCCTTTCTTCCTTGTTTCTTTCCTCCCTTTTT
>NW_007829623.1:0-782 GCF_000696425.1 Galeopterus variegatus
AGGCCTGGCCACACCGCCCCGGAAAAGCGCTTTGGGGAGGCCGAACTTGGACCACGGGCGGAGGGCCACGGAGGAGCCCCGGGGCCACCTTTCCTTCCTGGGCCGCGGTTTTCCTCCTCTCCTGCCTCCTCGTTTGCTCAGGCTGCTCCCCAGCCCCGCTGCCCTTCAGACACATCCACCCGGTGACCCCGAGCCTGCCCTGCACACCTGCTTCGGGGGTGCGTCCTCTGGGGCGCCCCCGGGGTCGCAGGCTCTGCCCTCCCGGGCTCTCCCCTCCCACCCTGCGGTGTCCCTCTGGCGTGGGTCTGGGGCGTCCCCAGCAGTGGGTCCCTGAGGAACCGAGAAGGTCAGTGATTGCAGCGCCAGACGGGGCGGACACCGAGGGGCTCCACGTGTCTACGCAGCGGGCAGCCGCGCCTCCCGAACGCGGTTCTGCCGGAGTTGTCTCCTGTGTGACATGGGACCGATTCTAGTGCCGTGTCGTGTCAGCTTTCCATCCCAGGTCAGGCCCGTTGTAAGGATTTAAAAAGTGGAAACATGGCAGCCGCTTTCAGTTGGTTACAGCGCAGCCTCACCACACTAGGTTGACAGGTTCGGATCCCCTTACTGACCAGCCACGCAAAAAAAAAAAAGGAGCTAAAACATGAAGATCAGAGTGTCACCTAAGGAATGTAGCAGCAGCCAGCTTAGGCCACAGTCCCTGCCATGCCATGTGCTTGCTCTCCCAGAGCCCCTTGCAGCTTCCTGACTCCCCAATCCAGTGGACCCTCCTTTTGCTGTCC
>NW_007829624.1:0-782 GCF_000696425.1 Galeopterus variegatus
TGAGTTCCGTCACTCTGCCACCTGTTTGGGTGAGCTTGGGCAACTCTGACTCACTTCTACGGTTTTAAATGAGTCAGGCATGATTAAAAAAAAGAAGATCTGCTACCAAAAATCAAACAAAAAGCCCACAGTCCACTGGAAAACCAACACTGAGTGCTGTTTGCATAGCCCCCTGTGTGGAAGGCCTCTCCAGACGCTGAACACTGAGGCGCTCATCTGGGGATGTCTACGGTTGGGCTGTGGCTCCTGAAGAAGATTCATGTGGATTCCAACTCCACCACTAACCACTCCGTGACCTTAGGCAAGCATGTTAACCTTAGCACTTTAAGTGTAAAATGGGAATATTACCACCTGTTGTATGTACTTCACCTGGCAAATACGAATATGCTTTGGAAGCAATAATGTGGTAGGAAAATGGCAGCTGTTATTATTGTGATAAGATCAAAAATGGGACAAGCAAGTGTCTCATCAGATAAAAATCTGGGGTGTTTGGTTTTGGAAGCATCTCTTTTGGAGCCGGGGTAAGGTCACCATGGAGACAGGAACAGACTGACCTGCCTCCATATTTGTGGGGGAAGGCGCCATCTTGGGTATTTGTGGGGGAAGGTGCCATCTTGGAATGGAGGGCAGTGGGGCATTATGGGAAAACCCGCAGGTTGTCCATTGTCCAGAGAAAAGAATTGAAACCACACTGTTTAGAAAGTACTGAGTGTACACCCTGAACAAAAAGAATTCAAACATTTGGGCTTACCCTGGGATTGTGCTCTTAGGGTCAACTCTGC
>NW_007829625.1:0-782 GCF_000696425.1 Galeopterus variegatus
CCAACTTTGTGTTATCAACACTGCACTCTAACCAACTGAGCTAACCAGCCAGCCCTCATTACTTCATTCCTTTTTGTGGCCACATAATATTCTATTACAGATATAGTTTTATTTAGCCACTCATCAATTGATGGACATTAGGGAAGTTTGTACTTTTTGACTATTACTAATAATGTTACTGTGAACATTTATGTATATGTTTTTATGTGGATGTATGTTTTCATTTCTTTTGGGTGTATACCTAGAAGTGAAATTGCTAGGCCATGTGGAACTGCCAGACTGTTTTCCAAGTGGTCTTACCGATTTACATTCCCACCAGCAATGTTTATTGAAATAATTTGCCAACACTTGCTAATGTCTTCTTTATTCTAGAGGGTGTTAAGTAGTATCTCATTGTAATTTTAATTTGCATTTCCCTAACTACTAATGATTCTGAACATCTTTTCGTGTGTTTATTAGCCATTCCTGTACCTTCTTTTGTGAAATGTCTATTCACATCTTTTACCCATTTTTTAATTAGGTTATTTGGTTTCTATTGAGTTTTAAGAATTCTTTATATATTCTAGATGCAAGCCTTTATCAGATATATGATTTCCAAATATATTTTTCCAGTCAGTGGCTTGTCTTTTAATTTCCTTATGGTGTATTTTGAAATTCAGAAGGTTTTTGTTTTGATGTTCACCTTATCTTTTTTCTAAAGGATTGTGCTTTTATTGTGAGATGATTTTTTTTTTTTTTTTCTTTTTGTCTTTTTTCGTGACCGGCAACGGATCGCAACCCTC
>NW_007829626.1:0-782 GCF_000696425.1 Galeopterus variegatus
ACTAAGATAGCTTCTTTTGTCCAGACACAATCCAGAAATTGTTCTTCTCTCCAAAAGCCAAAATAGGCTAACACTGCAGCACGTTAGAAACTTGCATACAGGAGTCTCAAGCGCTTCAGTTAGGGGGAGACCGAGAGCTACAGCACCCTGTGGGCAAAAAGGTGGCTGTTCAGTATGGCACCTGAACTTTGTCTGGTTCCTTCCCCAGTGAGGATCTAGCCTTCCTTTTGTTGTCTGTATGAGACTGGAAATCCTGTTTTCAGTTATTGTGATGGTTAGATATCTGAGGCCAGCAGAACACCGATGATCAAATAGGGCAGATGGGGTTAACAGGATGCCTAGGTAATGCTGGCTCAGCTGGGCTCCCGGCCACGTGGTTATGTGATGAACTATGCTAGCATTACAGGGAGACTGGACAGGCACTTCGAAGACTACACTTAGACGTTAAAATGCACATCCACAAAACAGCCATCCCAGACCTCTAATCTTACTTTATGACCAAACTATAATTACATTACAGCAATTACTTGAATATTACATTTTTATTACTGTTATGTCATTATGTCTACTAGGAAAAAATATGCCTACTTTAACCAATAAAATTCTTAATGACTCATTTAAACTGTGTCTACATGAAACTCCTGACTTAGACATTTTGGTCCAAATAATTTTTAAGGCCTGGGCAAAGAAGAGGATTAATCTTCATCTCTATATTGATTGCCCCCAAAGCAAGAAAATTTCCATTTATAGACGTACTTCTACAGGTTAAAAGGTTCCTGCCA
>NW_007829627.1:0-782 GCF_000696425.1 Galeopterus variegatus
GGAGGCACTGCAGAGGTTGATGAGGGACAACAGAGTAAGAAGGCTAAGTAGGTAATACTTTTACCTCAGCTGCGCACTCTTACTTGAACCAGAGAGTAGTTCCAGCTAATCAATATTTTTAAGTTAGAATTTTGCATAAATTTTTTTCTTTCTTTCTTTTTTTTTTTTTTTAAAGATGACCATAAGGGGATCTTAACCCTTGACTTGGTGGTGTCAGCACCACGCTCTCCAAAGTGAGCTAACCGGCCATCCCTATATAGGGATCCGAACCCGCAGCCGTGATGATATCAACACCACACTTTCCCAAATGAGCCACGGGCCATCCCTTAAATTTCTTTTTTTAAAGTTTCTTAAAAAACAAAATCATGAAAGAAAGGCATAATTATTTTCAAACTGGACAATCAGACCATGAATAATTCCCTCAACCACACTGGTGCCAGTTTCAAATCCTTTGGTTTGGGCTTTTTCATTTAAGAGTTTACTTTTCCTCCTTTAAAAAAAAGTGATCCTAGCCTAGGCCTCTTAAAAATAAAGGCATAAACTTAAGGTATAACTGATATAGCCAAAAATCAGTCAAAGCCAGAATTTTACCATGGGATTTACTACTCAAACAAGTAGAACTGGCAAGAAAAAGAGCCTAGGAAAGTGACTTTCAAATGGCTATTACAAAAAACTGACACAAAGCTTTTATTTATTATTTGGCTTGACACAGTCAAACTTTCACTCAATTTTAGTTTTTGCTTTTTTTTTTTTTTTTTTTTTCTTTTTTTTTTTTTTTTTGT
>NW_007829628.1:0-782 GCF_000696425.1 Galeopterus variegatus
TCACAATTGAAAACAAAATGATGCCAGTATTTTTCAATGAAATAAGCATTAATAAAAAAAACAAAAAAGAATGTCCATTGTTAGGAAAGGCCTTCGACTAGTAATTTCACTTTTAAGAGTTTATTCCAAAAAATGATTAAACAGATTCATGCAAAAAGTCTTCTTATAACATTATTTAATATGGTAGAAATTGAAAATAATCTAATTTTATAATATTAGCTTAACGTTTAAATAAATTTTGATACAGCTATACTATGGACATCTGTGTAGCCATCTGTCATAATTTTTGATGTTATTTAAAAATGGGAAAGTGCTCATAATATATTGTTATGGGAAAATCATGATTACTGATCCAAACATGTACTTAAAAATATAGTATGGGATTGCATATAAAATACCAGATGGAACTATCTCTGTGTGGTGGCCTTACACATGACTTCTCTTTTTTTATATCTTTATGTTTTCAACTTTTCTAAATTAGCATTTATTGCTGTTAAAATGATCTAACAATCAGTCTTCTTATTAGCTATTGTGTTTATTCTAGAAACGAGATCAAGATAATATTAGGTATGTAGGTCACATAACAGGATCCCCCTTTTTTTTTCCTTTCTCTTTTCTATTTTTTTCTCACAACTAATAAAAAGAGGTTTTGTTTTCCTTTTTGTTGCAGATGTTATTTTTTAATCAGAGTAAGAAAACTTAGAATTTGCTAGTAAAATAGTATGTCAAAGTTGCATTAGCAAAAGCAGCCAATATCAGCAAGAAAAAATCTGTAGCAGGGG
>NW_007829629.1:0-782 GCF_000696425.1 Galeopterus variegatus
TCGCAGTACGGGCGCGACACTGAGGGTTGCGATCCCGTTACTGGTCACGAAAAAAGACAAAGAGGAAAAAAAATTATAAATATGTTCCAACACATTTACTTTTAGAATTCTGTTATTTTAAAATGTTGTTTATTTTTAATTGTAGTAAAATACACATAACATAAAATTTACCATCCTAACCATTTTTAAGGGTACCGTTCAGTATTGTTAAGTATATTCACACTGTGTACAACCAATCTCCAGAACATTTCCATCTTGCAAAACAGAAACTCTGTGCCCATTTCCCCTTCTCGCCAGCCCCTGGCAACCACCATTCTACTTTCTGTCTCTATCATTGTAATTACTTTAGGTACCTCATACAAATGGAATTATACCGTATTTATCTTTTTGTAACTTGTTTGCTTTATCCAGCATAATGTCCTCAAGGCTCATCCATGTTGTAGGATAAGTCAAAATTTCCTTCCTTTTTAAGACTGAGTAATGTCTCATTGCAGCATATTTTGTGCATCCTTTCATCTGTTGATGGACATTTGAGTTGCTTCCACTTTTTGGCTATTGTGAATAAATGCTGCTATGAACATAGTGTTCAAATATCTCTTTGAGACCCTGCTTCAATCCTTTTGGATATATTTCCAGCAGCGGAATTGCTGGAATGTATGGTAACTCCATTTTTAATTTTTTGAGAACTGCCATACTGCTTTCCATAGTGACTGCACCATTTTACATTCCTACCAACAGTGCACAAACTCCACATCCTCACCAGCACTTCTTATTTCTTTTTT
>NW_007829630.1:0-782 GCF_000696425.1 Galeopterus variegatus
CTTTATGACTTTGAGGTGAGAAAAATTTCTTAAAGAAAAAACAGAAAGCATAAACCATAAAAGAAAAAGTTGGTAACTCAGACTTCATTTAAATTAAGAGTTTCTGATTACTAAAAGCACTATAATGGAAAAAAAACAGGCAATCCATAGACTAAGAGAAAACATCTGCAATACGTGTATTTGACAAAGGAATTGTATCCGGAATATATAAAGAACTTCTGCAGCTCAATCATAAAAAGACTGACAACCCACTAAAAAATTGGACAAAAAGATTGGAACACTTTATAAAGGATACCAATAGCCAATAAATAAATGAAAACATGCTTAACAACATTGGTCACCAGTGAAACACGAATTAAAACCACAAGATACCGCAACCCACTCACCCTGAAACTAAAAAGACTGATAATATTAAATACTGGAGAGACTATGGGGCAACTGGAGCAACTATATATTGCTGGTGAGAGCAAAATGGCACAACTTTGGAAAACTGGCAATTTTTCAAAAAGTGAAGCGCACAATACCCTATAACACAGCAATTCCATTTCTAGTTTTTTATCCAAGAAAAATCAAAAATTTGTCCACAATAAGTCCTGTACACAAATATTTGTAGCAGCTTTATTCTTAATAGCTCAAAGCTGGAAACAAGCCAGATGTTTGTCATCAGAATTCTGGGTACATATGGGATGGTACAGTCATACAATTGAACACTAACAAGCAATAAAAAGGAATAATCTACTGACACATGTAATGACATGGGTCAATCTCAGAAAATATTACAC
>NW_007829631.1:0-782 GCF_000696425.1 Galeopterus variegatus
GCGCACCGGCCATCCCTATATAGGATCCGAACCCGTGGCCTTGGTGCTCCCAGCACCGCTGCGTTCCCAGTGCCGCACTCAGCCAAGTGAGCTACGGGGTTGGCCCTACTAAGTCCTCTTTAAAGAAGAGTTATTTGAATAAAGCCAGTGCTTCATAAATGTGACAGGGTGAAAGTAAGTGGAATTCCTAAAACATCATAACAGAGTACATATACATATATAACCAAAATAAAATAAATAGCAAATGAAGATTTAAAGATGGAAAACTTACACAAAGCCATCAGTGGGCTTATCTCCGAGTACTCAAGTATACCCTAAAGTCAGTGGAATAACTTTACTACGTCTGGGTATGTGAGTTATGTCACTGAAGACATCCATTCCTCACCATATTACTTTGGTTTCATTAGACTATTTTTGCAGACTACGCAACGTGTCTGAAAGATTTCCCTGTTTCAGAAAAGTGAGAAAATAGCTAGTTCCACAATCTCATCTGAGTAAGTTACGTTAGCTTTTGTGTGTGCAGTGCATGAAAGCTTAGCCACAAAGATCAGCACCACACACTCCATGTGACAGAGTGCCCACATGGTACTGCTCTGACCACCTGAACTGGCCAGAGGAGTGGTGACAGGGAAACCTGAGAGCTCCTCTCAATCCCTGTCAGTGCTCTCGAATGCCCCGAGAACCGACTTTAGCAGGGAGTGAGTGTGTTGCTGCTCATGGTGGCGCTGGAGGAGAGGCCACCAGGCCTGGAAGAGGGTGCACACATTTCTTTCACTGCACCT
>NW_007829632.1:0-782 GCF_000696425.1 Galeopterus variegatus
TGACTGTTAAGAGGGTGGGAAATCCTATTATGGTAATTGAAAGGTGGAGCCTGGAAGAGATGTTTGGATTGTAGGACTGTGCAGTAATGAATGAATTAAAAATGATGGTCAGGGGCGTGGTTCTGAGGGCTTTAAGAAGAGGGTGAATGAGGAGGTTAGTCTCTCTCCACTCCACCGTTTTGCAATGTGATACTCTGCTGTCACTGCTGCCACTACCAAGACCCTCAACAGATATGTTCCCTGAACTGTGGACTTCCCAGCCTTTGAAACTGTAAGCAAAAATTTTATTTTTTTTGTAAATCATTCAGTTTTAGATATTTTGTTATAAGCAGCAGAAATGGACTAATACAGAAAATTGGTACCAGAGAAGGGGGTGCTGCTTAAAGCAAATACTTGAAAATGTGGAAGTGGCTTTGGAACTGGGTGTTGAGGAGAGGCTGGAAGAATTTGGAAGTACAGGCGAAGGAAAATCCTAGGTGCTGGTGAAAGCTTAGAAGGCGAGAAAACCAGGGAAAGTTTGGAATGTTTTAGAGACTGGTTAAATGGTGGTAACCAGAATGCTTATGGAAATATAGACTGTAAAGACCATTCTAAACAGGTCTTAGATAGAAATAAGAAGGAGTTTATTAGAATCTGGGGCAAAGCTCACCCTTGCTGTGAACTGGCAAAGAACTTGGCTGCATTGTGTCCATGCCCTAGGACTCTGTGGAAGGTGGGACTTAAGAATTGTGAAATAGAATGTTTGGGAGGAGAAATTTCCAAGCAGCAAAGCATTAAGGAAG
>NW_007829633.1:0-782 GCF_000696425.1 Galeopterus variegatus
GAGAGAAATTAAAGAGGACACAAGTAGATGGAAAGATATCCCATGCTCTTGGATTGGAAGAATTATCATTGTGTAAATGTTCATATTACCCAAAGGGATCTACAAATTCAATGCAATCCCCATCAAAATTCCAATGACATTTTTCTCTGAGATGGAAAAACCTATCTAGACATTTATATGGAACAAAAAAAGACTATGCATAGCCAAAGCAATCCTGAGCAAAAAAAAATAAAGCTGGTAGCATAACACCACCTGACTTTAAACTATATTGCATAGCTATAATAACCAAAAGAGCATGGTACTGGCATAAAAACCAACACATGGATCAATGGAACAGAATAGAGAACCCAGAAATTAACCCATATGCCTACAGCCATCTGATCTTCAGGAAAGGCAGCAAGTCTACATACTGGGGAAGAGACTGCCCTTTCAACAAATGGTGCTGGGAAAGCTAGATAATTATATGTAGGAGAATGAAACTAGATCTGTATCTGTCACCATATACCAAAATCAACTCAAAATAGATTAGAGAATTAAATGTACATCCTTAAAAAGAAAACATAGGGGAAACACTCCAGGAAGTAGGAGTGGGTACAGAATTCATGAATAGGACCCTAAAAGTACAGGCAATTAAAGGTAAAATAAACAAATGGGATTACATAAAACTAAAAAGCTTCTGCAAAGCAAAAGAAACAATTAATGGAGTTAAAAGACAACCAATAAAGTGGGAGAAAATATTTTCAAAATATACATCTGACAAAGGATTAATATCCAGAATATAC
>NW_007829634.1:0-782 GCF_000696425.1 Galeopterus variegatus
AGCAGAGAGCATTTTCAGAAGAAAAATCCAGTGGTGCTAAGATTAGTACAAAAGAAAGGGATTATCAAGAGAAGGGGGAAAGGCCCTGAAGGCATTGCAGAAGACTCTGGGGCCAACCCTTCCATTTCAGTTCCAAAGGCCTAAGGAGACAAAATGGTCTTGAGGAACAGGCCTGAGGTGCCCTCCATGGGCTCACTGCTCAATGACACCTCCAGAAGCTGCTTCCAGTACCAGCACCCTGCCTGCTTTGGCTGCTCCAGCCATGGCTAAATTGGCCCCAGGTGTGGCTAGACCCACAGCTTTGGAAAACACAAGCCGGAAGCCTTGGTGGCATCCATGTGGTATTAGGTCTGCAGGCTCACAGAATGCAAGAGCTGGGAAGGCTTGGGAGCCTCCACCCGATTTCAAAGGATGTATGGAAAAGCCTGAGGATCCAGGGAGAGATCAGTCACAGGGACAGAGTCACCATATAACACTTTCGCTAGAGCCATGTTGAGTGGAAACGTGGGATCAGAGTTGCAGCAGAGAAACCCCAACAGTGCCCTGTTTAGTGAAGCTGTGAGAGTGGGACTGCCATGGAGACCCCGGACGTGTGGAGCTACCAGAGTAGAACCCAAGCCTGGGAAAGCTGAAGTGTGGCCTGCAACCAGGAAAGCCATAGGAGCAGAGCTGCCCAAGGACTTGGGGATCCAACCCCCACACCAGCGTGCAGAGGAGGTCAAACATGGAGTCAAGGTACATGATTTGCCAACTTTGAGATTTAATGCCTGCCCTGCTGGGTT
>NW_007829635.1:0-782 GCF_000696425.1 Galeopterus variegatus
TCAGATAAAAATCCCACATGAGGTAGAGGGTTGAATAGAGGATTTCTGAGAGCACCTCTACCTTAAAGGTTTCAGATGTGTACCATACTCATAACATCTGCAGCCAAATTTTATCCTTTAATATTGTTACAATAGTCATCTGCTGGATAGTTCAGGTTCAGGGTCTCTTATGAGGTTGGAGTCAGATGTTGCCTGGAGCTGCAGTTTCTGAAAGCTTATATAGGCTGGGGTGTCCAATTATAAGGTGTTCTCTTGCATGGACAGCAAATTGGTGCTGGTTAATGTCCAGGTAACCTAGTTCCTCTCAGTGTGGGCTTCTTCACAGGAATTGTTGAGTTTCCTCATGGCCTGTGCTCACTCCTAAGGAGAACGATTGAAAACATCAAGAGGTAAGCTACAATGCTTTTTATAACTTAGCCTTAACCATGTTTTGCCACTTGAATAAAAGTGGGAAGGACACTTTGAAGCCTTGCACACTATGCAAGAAGCTGGCTTGACCCACTCTTCACAGGCTTGCTTCTCAGCCTCGCCCACCAGCCAACAAGCAGTTGGCCAGGTCTCCTCTCTGCAACATTTCCTAGCAGCCTCACCCACCGCCTAAGAAGTGGCTGACCTGGCCCCCAATCTGCAGACCCATCTAGTGGTCTGGATCACCACCTGTGAAGTGGCTGGATGGGCCCTGTAGGGAAAATATAGGAAAAAGGTCAGGGCTCCTCAGACATTCAGAATTTTGCTGAGCATTTGATATAAATACGTACGCACGCCCAGGTGTTCCCTTGTTA
>NW_007829636.1:0-782 GCF_000696425.1 Galeopterus variegatus
GCAAATAGTACTCTGGTATCACAGCGCACACTTCTCAGGATCGCGCTGTCTCCTGGCACGGACGCTCCAGACCCATCGCCATCTTGGACCCGAAAATAGCAATATTATTGAAAAAATATTTCTCTAAAAATTATATGCAAATGGAAAATAAATACATGAAAGATGTTTAATATCACTAATCATTAGGGAAATTAAAATCAAAACCACAGTGAGATACCACTTCACAGTCATTAGAATGCCTGGTATGGATGGATGGATGGATGGATGGATGGATGAAAGGAAGGAAGGAAGAAAGGAAGGGGAAAAAGAAAAGAAGAAAATAATAAATGTTGATGAGAATATAGAGAAACTGGAACCCTTGTTCAATACTGATGGGAATGCAAAATAGTATGGCTGTTGTGGAAAACAATATGACAGCTCTATAAAAAATTACAAATAGAATTACCATATGATTAAGCAATTTCACATCTGGATATGTAATCAAAACTATTGAAAGCAGGAACTCAAACAAATACTCGTACACTTCATTTCTAGTGTGGGGTATTTGCCAGTCATCCTATTATGTCATCTTCATCCATTCTAGTACATTTTAAAGATATCCTTGGCTCACATATCCAGAAACTTTATTATTGCATACTGTATTGCATTATGTAAGAATATTAATGAATTATTGTATTTTGCCTGTTTTGTATATTTTTCTTTAATGGCCCAATTTTTAATATTCATTTTAAACTTCCTATGTTTTAGATGTGTTTTTTCCCTAAATTATAAATAAATAAATA
>NW_007829637.1:0-782 GCF_000696425.1 Galeopterus variegatus
TTTTTACTATAAGGAGGAACAAACATTTTTATAGTATACTCCTATAGCACTGATTTTTTTTTCACTTCTTATTTTCTATTGCTATGATTTAAAAAATCTAGAACAATTGATTCAAAACTTTTGAAATAATGAAAAAATTAAGGAGATTGTGGCTAAGATAAAATTAAATAAGTTGCCCAAATTTACATTGCTAGGAATAAAATCTAGATCTTTTCACTCCAAGAAGAATGCTCTCTCTTCCACTGTGCTAATTTTGAGGAAACCTCACCCTAACAGGGAAACCTCTGAAAGTCATGAATATCCCAAGAAAATATTAAGACAATGTTACGTTAAAAAAAAATTATACCTAAACTATGTTAAATACACTATGAAAAATATTGGAAGAAAAGGTCATATTCTACTTTCTGTATTTTTCATATGTTATCAAAAAAATGCAATACTTGAATGTCAAATAATATAAATTATAAATTAGATATAAACAAATTTTGGCTTCCAGACAGGATTACATCCTTTCCATAAAGAGACGTAATTGGGGTGTGGGAGTTTCACAGATGACATATGGAATGATCTAAGTTTTTTCTTATATTTTAATAGAATGCTAAAGTTAGCAAAGTTCTAAGGTAAAAAAAAAAAATAGTGCCTATTCAAGTAATGTGTGTCAAGAAAAGGAGACAAAGCACCAAGCATCTTAGTGCACCACAACAAAGTACTTCTGCAACCAGCTACCCAAGTTTATGGGAGTGAAAATAGTAGGCATGTCACAGCTATAAATAGATTGTAAA
>NW_007829638.1:0-782 GCF_000696425.1 Galeopterus variegatus
TATACAGTACTTCCCACCACCCCCACGGCAGTAAAAGTACTAGGAAAGGCCCCTTGGTATCATCCTTGGTAGAACTAGCACCTGAGACTTTACCCCAAAATCTGTTAACACCAAGCCAGAGGGGCCCCTCTGCTCAACCCCCAACCCAACATCTCCTTACATTTCGTCTATTTTAGGACCCACAAAACTGAAAACTTCCAGGACCTCCACTCTTCCCTCACTTCCAGAAGAAAAATAATCTTTCCTCCTGACAATCATCCTCTTGCTTTTGCAGGCCTACCTCACATCACTCACACAAGAGCCACTCCAAGACTGAGCCCAACCTGCCATTGCCTGCTTCACATCGTGTATTCAGAATCTAACCCAAGACGTATCCCAGCCTGCCTCCTTCGATGTAGACAACATACTTGAGTGGGTGACTGAGCTAGCCTGGTAGGGTGTCCTTTGTGATTATACCCCTTACGAATTCACCCTCTATTCCTTTTTCATACTATGTGTTCTCTTAGCCCCTCCACCCTTACCTTCTTCCTCTTCCTGTTTCCGTGGCTCTCGCCATTAACACATGCTTCTGCTCCACCATGCACACAGTGTGTTACCCAAATCAGGACCTTCGGGTTGGGATGGACAGTCAGTTCACAGGCACTAGCTAGACTTGGGTATGGGAATGTCCAAAATACGTTCACATCTATTACACATCTTCCAGCTTCCTGTTATGATAGCTCCAAAGCCACAACATGTTCCCATGAAAAAAGGGACTACTTGATGGCACTTTCCAAGGGGGA
>NW_007829639.1:0-782 GCF_000696425.1 Galeopterus variegatus
CAGGAAACTCCCGCAGCTTTATTAGGACTAATGGGCAACAGAATTTTGACTTTTTGATAGGTGGGGTTATAAATCTACTGTCCAGACTGGGAGAGAACAAGCTGAGTCTATGTGCACAAGAATCTTTAACTATGGACCCCAGAAGATGCTGGGAGTGTCCTGTTTGTTCCAAAGCAAGTGTGGGAGGAGAAGAACTAGATCTAGACTAAGGGATTATTCTCTTAATAAATTTCACAATAGAAAAAGTAACAGGTGCACAAAGAAAAATTCTTAAATTTTTTTGATATATCAAAGAATCTTTTTTCATGTGAAATTCTTTCTTTTACGTGTCTCTACAACTTTTTATTGCTCTCATTGAATTTTATAAGTTGCCTTTAACACATTCTTTTATGTGAAAATAGGTGCTTCAGTTCTTGGAAGAGAACACAGTAAAGTGAAGGAAACTTAAATTGAATTTTGGTGTGTCTTGTTAATAAAAACATCTTATTTGAGAGGAAAAAGAGTTGTACTAAACCAAAAACATCTTATTTGAGAGGAAAAAGAGTTGTACTAAACCATAAAATATTTTCAATGAATACCTTTGAAAGCCTTTTTATTTCTAAAGGCTTCATGTTTAATTGAACAAATTAGATAAATAAAGCTTCTTATTGCATGTCTGTTTAACAAAATGCATAGATTGTAACCAAAATTTTGTTTTCAAAAATAATTTCTTTTCAAAAGCCAATAAGTCCCTAATTATTTTAATTCATCTTTGGTATAGGGGACCAAAAAAAAAAAAAAAA
>NW_007829640.1:0-782 GCF_000696425.1 Galeopterus variegatus
TATGAAAAGGCAGTTCAGAGCTCAGAGTTAGGAAGAGGCCCATCTCAAGTTTAATCAAGCTGAGGGAAAGGTTAAGAACATCTGGTTGATAAGCATATTGGAATGTCTAAATTCCCTAGACATATATTAAGTAGAGGAATATGCCTGTTATCAAATCTGCCTAACAGAACTCAAGACATCAGTTAGGAGATAAGCAACACAAAAAATCAATTTATATTAATGAATCAGTAGCAACCTAACATTTCATGTGTTTGCATATTTTTTAAAAAGTTTATGTAGGTAACATCCTAATGGATGTGACAAAATCAAAAAACAAATTTAGGAGAAAAGGGGTGACATCCATGAACTTAAATGCTTGGGAACTCTTAAGTCATTTTAGCTATATAGTTGCTTTTGTGGTTTTGTGGCAGATCTACTGCCTGCCAATATTTCATAGCTTTAGACTTAGACTTTAAATGAATAAAAGAACCACTGCATTGCGTTAATAGGGAAAACTTCAGCATTAAAAATAACATGGTTTGTACTTTTGAAATTCCTCAAAAAAGAACTTCTCTAAAAGGCTATAAAATTTTAAAGGGAAAGATATCTTAGCCAAAATAAAATGATCAATTGTGGGCTAATGTGCTCATCCTTCCTTAAACCTCTTTTTCTTTGTGAACTATTGTATCACTCTTACTCAATTAGATCATATCTTGGCCAGGAATGTATATACACATATATATAAAAACTTAACAAATTAAAAAAATATATATTACTTTAATCAATCTATGGGAGGCCTAAAA
>NW_007829641.1:0-782 GCF_000696425.1 Galeopterus variegatus
TTGGGGGATACAATTCAATCCAAGGCAGAGGGTGAGGTGCCTGTGGTGGGGATTTTGGGGTGCTCCTGGGTGCACATCCTCATTTTTCCTTTATCCAAGAGGACTCCCCTCCCCACCACCCCAGTCATCCAGGGAGATCTGAGATACCTGTGAGGAATAAGAAAACAAATTTTTCATGTCTGGGCAAATTTGATAGTCCAAGTGAAATCAGAGAGACATGGGTGTCTGCTTGTCAAGTGAGTTCTAAAGCCCCAGACATTAGATAAATCTTGCGATGGGATGGAGAAGGGACAGACCACAAAGTTAGGCCATTGGATGGGGAGAAATGGCTGGCTGCTGTGGGGGGAGGGCCACTGTGGCAGGTGACATATCCCATCCATGGCCATAAGGCTATTTCTGTCCCACAGGTTCTTACCAGAACCTGCTCCATAAAAGCTGCAGTTTTATTTCCTCCCCTTGAATCTGGGTGGGTTTTTGTGACAGCCTTGATGGTAGGATGTGGTAGAAATGATGCTGTGGGGCATCTGGGGCTCTGTTAAAGGAGGCGATGCCTTTTCTACTTGGAGCTGTCTCCCTCTGGACACGCCCCTTTGGGGGCCTTGAGGGAATCAAGACACAGAGCTACAAAATATTATTTTTTGATACTATTTTTCCCAGATCATTTTTCTAGAGAAGTAATCTCAATTTAAGATATGTTGAATGCCGGCCCGGTGGCGCACTACTATAGTGTGCCGCTTGGGAAGCGCGGTGGCGCTCCCACCGAGGGTTCGGATCCCACATAC
>NW_007829642.1:0-782 GCF_000696425.1 Galeopterus variegatus
ATAATCCCAAAGTATCCATTTTTAAATTCAGGCTTCTGAAGGAGTAATGTTTCCTTTTCTAAGAAAAGCCTTAGAGTCAGAAGTTTCATAGCATATTTAATTATCTTATATAATTATGGGATCATTTTCTAAAGTATTTTGTAATAAAACAAATAGGCATAGCATATTCTCTGGCCAATAGGCAATTTTTATTTAAAAAAATCAAATACAGAACCATCTAGTCACTTTAGCTATTTTCTTTATTTTATTAATTCTTCTAGTGTTTTGTTTTTTTTTTTTAGTCTTTGAAATTTCTATGTAATTTTCACATCACTAGTATGTGAGATATTCTTATGTGTTATTGTGTAATTTCATTATCCTTCTAAATGCTATAAAATTCATTATCTGGAATCTATTTCAATATTGAACTACCATTTCAATATTAAAAACAATGATGAAAGTACATATCAATGCCTATTTCCCATAACCTTAAAAATGATTTCAGAATTTTACTGTTTATAATCATCCTTGTTGCTGATATTGAAAGTAGTCTTTATAATTTGATAAACCCTTTGTTTCAATTTAATTTAGAATTTTTATTAGGGCTTGCTGTTGAAATTATTCAAATTACATTTTCATTTTAGCATTTACTAATAAAAGTATGGTATTTATTTAATATGTGAATGTAATTAATTTTACTTTTATATGTTAGTATTAAAACTTTTTTTCTGTTTTTGTGTATTTGTCCCAAAACTCTACTTGGTTATAGTGAACTGTTCTAACACATGACACTAAGTTAAGTT
>NW_007829643.1:0-782 GCF_000696425.1 Galeopterus variegatus
GTTTGAAGTGCTTCTCCTTTTAAGCTTAAGTCTTTGGCCTGATCTTCAGCTTAAACTGCTCCTTGCAGAGAGTAGGGTCTTTTGAAATACTGACATGGAAGCTTTTTGATTTTTACATCACACCCCATTAGTTGGTAATTGGCTGACCTAAACCTGACATTTGTTCTCTTCAATGCATCAACAGAATTTAGCAACATCCAACAAATTTCACAGTTCTTGTAAGTAATTAGTTACACTTTCTTCCATACCTCCTAAATGACCAAAATATTGCGCAAGCCAGTGAAATAAGAAACTCATTACATATGAACATAAATAACATATTTGTCTGGAAAAAACTATATTTTCCAAACAAAAATTGTGAGATGAGAGATGAGAGGCATTGAATTACTTTTTTTTTGTTTGTTTGTAAATCTCTTTGTCTGACAATTCTGACAATTCTTAATTGAAAACATCTGTATTTTCATACCAGCTTCTGTAGTTAATCTGTGGTAATATATTTTGATAAAAGCACATGAAGAAAATCACATTGATGTGTGATTAGGAAAAGAAAGAATAATTTTAATAGCCCTTTGAGATAATTGTGATATTCTTTGATACTATACCAATACTGGAAAAGTGGTTAATTTCTTTTTCTTTTTTTAAAGTCAGTCAAAGATTATTTGCAATATGGAGACTAAAACCCTGTCAATGAACATTTTATGCTTTGGTATATTAAAATACTTTGGTCTATCCTGCACTTTGGATGTATCTTTTACTCTTGCATAATCTAATGACATCATGCA
>NW_007829644.1:0-782 GCF_000696425.1 Galeopterus variegatus
CATATTTCTCTCAATGTTCTCAAGTTTCTTATCCCATTGCAGCAGCAGTTCAAACTCCAAAATTTTATCAGCTCAAAAAATTCAAAAGTTATTTTCTAAATCATCTAAATCAGGTCAAATGAAGGTCCTGAGTGTAATCTGTTAAGTAAAGATTCTGCAATGCAATTACTCTCTATATGTGGCCTGAGGAAACAAAAGAGACAATTTATCTTACCTTAACCTTCTCAATGTAAAATGGTGGTATATGCATGACATAACAATTATTTTATGTGTTTAACCATTCCAGGTTAAAAAAAAAAAGAAAAAAAAAAAAGAGTAGAGGGCAAAAAGAAATAATTGATCCAAAGTAGTTTTGATATCAACTTGGCAAATTCAAGTTGGAGTTCTTTGGTTAGATTTCAAGGCTTGAAATTATTCCTCTGTGGTTTTTGGTTACTCCCTGCAAACTCCTGGTTCTACTACTGGGCTTTTCTTTCTAACCCCTGGGACTCTTGTTTCTGCCCTCTGAATCATCCTTCTTTTTTTACAAGTAGCACATGTTTCCCACTTAGTAGTTTATCAGCCTCCATTTGCAAGTACAGATATAATCTGGGAGTCAACCATCCTTCCTCCATTTGGTACTCTCTCTATCCCTTTCAGTCAGTCCAAGATTGCAGTATTTCTGATGAGATAAATTCATTAATACAGTTACAAGCTGTGTGTGAATTGCACTAGTTTTTATTCTGTTAGACAAAAGACATTTCCACAGACACTTCTGCTATAATATTTTTCCATTTTGCAAT
>NW_007829645.1:0-782 GCF_000696425.1 Galeopterus variegatus
GACTGGGGACCCAGGCTAAGAGGCTGCACTTGCTCTGAGGACCACAGAGAGCTGCTGTGGACGGGTTTTAAGCGGAGGAAGTGGTATGCTACCATTTGCATGTTAGAAAGACCGCTTTGGTGTCCGGGAGAGGATAGACTGGCAAGGGTAGAGCTGGCACAGGGAGACCAGTGATGAGGCCCTTCTAGTCCTAAGCAGTCCCTCAGACAGACACCGCTAACTGTGCTGTCACTGCTACCAAGATTTCTTATTTCTCCAGCTTAGTAATAGTATGGACATGCTTGGGTCCTGGAGTATTGGAGAAAAGACCGCAAATGGTCTGGTTTGGAAACCAACAGGAGGGTATTTTCTTTATGATTCCTTCAAAGATCTTGAAGTCAGGAAAATGAAAAAGGCTTAGGTGTCATAAAATATGCTTCTGCCATTATAACATTCCACATTCACCTCCCAGTTTACCACCTCCTTCTTCTTTCACATTAACATCTTACTCCCCATGATGAGTTATTGTCAGAATTATTGTCAGGAGAGATGGGGGAACAAAACCGACAGTGTGAACTTCTGGGAGATTTTTGTCCTCGGAGGGCACAGATAGTACTCTTTGGGGCCTCCTGGCATCTTCTAGTACTTCCCCAGCCACAGATCCACTGACAATTGACTAAACCTATCAAGGCTTTCTCACCATCTTGGCACCAAAATTATGGCTTTGGTCTTCATTCAAGGTCAACATCGATAGATAAGATGCAAAGTTTCTCAAGTTCTACTTATCAACTAGGAGAAATATA
>NW_007829646.1:0-782 GCF_000696425.1 Galeopterus variegatus
CTAACCAGTTACAGAAGAGGAAACTCAGGCCCAAAGAGGTTAGATGATATGAATGAGATCATAGATATTAGTTAAAAATACAGATAACTAATTAATTTTTTTTCTCTGATTTGTTGCTAAGTTCATTGCCAAGATCTATGCAAGGCTGTGGATACAGACTTTAGAAATTTTAAATTAAAAAAAAAGAAAGTGGAAAAATAACTCCAAAATAATATTAACTGCTTATTAAATTTGGAAGAGACCACCTTAGGTTTGGTTTGGCATTTCATATCACCTCGGAGTTCCCTCCTGCACATTTGTGAGACTCTCTGGAAAACCCTGGAGCACACTTTTCTTTCAGAGATTAATGGTGACTTCCAGACTTCTCCAGTTCGGAAAGAGTCTACAGCTCTAGAACACAAAGGCTGAGTTTTCTGTTCTGTTAAACCTCCAGAATGGAACGGCAGGCACTGGGATGTGAATAGCACTAGCAAGACCTCCCTGGCAGGTAGGAATGTCAACTCAGTTAGCTAAAAACCAAAAAGCATGGTAGGAGATATGCCCGTATGAATGAAACCATATAATCAGACCTCAAGTCATGCCCTGTTGAACACAGGCAAGTGCACACTGGTGAAATGCCAACAAAATGTCACTGAGCTGGGTCATCAAATGGTAGTTGATGACAACTACGTCCAATACTAATCAACCCGTGCAAACTCTCTTCCCTGTGAACATTAGTATCTTTTTTTTTTTCTTTGATAAATTTAGTCATGGACTTGCCAAAGGAAAGCTCTTCAAAGCCA
>NW_007829647.1:0-782 GCF_000696425.1 Galeopterus variegatus
CACATTTGCACATTCCCCATCATCTAGAACTGTAAGATGTGGGTACTTATCCTCATTTTACAATTGAAGAGACTGAGTTTTTTTAAAAAATTAAGAAATATGCCAAGGCTTTTATGCAAATAACTAGCAGAAGTGCAGTACTTTGAAGCTACAGAATGTTATAACTACACTTTCCTCTTGGTAGATCAAGATAAGAAACTCTTGCAGGAAAATTTGTATTGTTAAGCTAAAACTGAATAATACTGCAAACCTTCAGGATACTTATGTATGTGTATACCTACATGTATAGATATATAAATTAGAAAAAATGAAGAACGCTTACCGGAGGCAGCGGGAGGAGGGAGCAAATGGTGGACTAATGGATACAAAACTCTGCTACCTACCCTAAGTGAATCATTGCGCAATATATGCATGTACAGAAACAACACACTGTACCCCACAAATATATACAAATAAATGTTTTTTTAAAAAGAGACTATTTTCCATAATTTTTTCTCTGGCTATTTAGGCACTGTTAATATTTTATAATGTTTAATAGCAATTTGGTAAGCTGCAAATAGAATTTTCACATAAAAATAAGACTTTTTTCTTTATTTTAACATGAGTGATTTAATATCACATCACAATATCAAAAAATCCCTTTTAATATATATTATATAGTGTTTATTATAGATGTACATACTATAAATAGTGTTTGTTTATTTATAGATTGTATATTATATATAACTTAACTATACTCAGCCGTGTGTTTATATATATAAAATAGTGTAAGCTATGAGAAA
>NW_007829648.1:0-782 GCF_000696425.1 Galeopterus variegatus
AGTACGATGTTAGCTGTTGGTTTGTCATATATCACCTTTATTGTGTTAAGGTATATTCCTTGTTTTGTACTTAATTTGTTGACAGTATTTAATTATACATATATTTTAAATGTATTTTTCCTTTTAAAAAATTATTGAAACATAATTGATTGTACATGTCTGGGGTACTGTGTTGAATATCCATACCCATGTGTAATAGGTGATGCCCAAATCAGTATAATTAGTACATTCAACATTATACAATGTAATCAGTTTTATGGCCCTTTGCCAGTTTCTCGCTAACTCCCCCTCCCCCTTTTCCACCTCTGTGGTCTCAGTTCTGTTCTCTCCTTTTGAAAGTTCAGTTAATTATTGTGTCAGTTCTGTTCTCTCCTTTTGAAAGTTCAGTTAATTATTGTGATCGTTGTATCTTTCTTTCATTTTTTAATTTATTTGCTTGTTTTTGTAGCTCCCACTTGTGAGGACATGCAGCATTTCTCTTTATGAGAGTTTTTAAATATAAAAAGGATGTTGAGTTTTATCAGCTGCTTTTTGTGCATCTATTGAGATGATCATATGGTTTTTGTCATTCATTCTGTTAATGTGGTGTGTCACATTTATCAGTTTGCATATGTTGAACTATCTTTCCATCCCTGGGATAAATCCCATTTAATCATGGTGAATGATCCTTGTAATGTGCTATTGAATTCAGTTTGCTAGTATTTTGTTGAGAGGTTGCGTCTATGTTCATCAGCAACATTAGCCTGTAATTTTGTATTCTTGGGACTGTTCTTGCCTGGCTT
>NW_007829649.1:0-782 GCF_000696425.1 Galeopterus variegatus
TGACTATTCTAGTATTGAGAAACAAAAAAACTATGACCCAGGTCTATTTTCCCAAATTCAAGCAGCTGCTTTAAAGGCTTGGAGAAGGCTCCCAGCTAAGGGGAATTCAGGCGCTTCACTTGCAGGAATAAAACAGGGGCCTGAAGAGTCTTTTTCATATTTTGTTAACCGGCTAATGACAACAGCAGATAGGTTGTTAGGCAATGCAGATGCCAATCTTGATTGTATAAAACAATTGGCTTTTGAAAATGCTAATCCCACATGCCAGGCAGCCATTAGGCCCCGCAAAAATAAAACTGACCTTCAAGGATATATTCGTCTTTGCTCGGACATTGGTTCCTCTTATCAACAAGGTCTAGCCATGGCCGCAGCCCTCAGTGGACAAACAGTAAAATATTTTTTAGCTAATAAAGGCCAAAATAATAAAGGTTGCTTTAAATGTGGCAAGCCTGATGCATTTGGGAGTTAATCCTCGATGACTTGTCCCAAATATGCTTTGGCAAATGGATGTTACTCATTAATCAGAATTTGGTAATCTAAAATATGTTCACGTGTCCATAGACACCTACAGTGGGTTTTTGCTCGCCACTTTACAGACAGGAAAAGCAACCAAACATGTTATTGCTCATTTGCTACATTGTTTTTCAATCCTAGGAATCCCAAAACAGATTAAAACAGACAATGGCCCTGGCTATACCGCCAAGGCTTTCCAAGACTTTTCTGCTAGATTACAAATTCAACATATTACAGGCATTCCCTATAACCCTCAAGGCCAAGGAATT
>NW_007829650.1:0-782 GCF_000696425.1 Galeopterus variegatus
TAGGCGGGAGCCAGGCAGGCAGGGAGCAGTCGGGCTTCGCCCCGCAAGTGGGGCTGGGCTGAAGGTGACTCACAGAGCTCGCAGAGTTGGGCCGGTCCGGCGCGTTTTCTTCCGTTTCTGCGCAGTTTTTTGCTGGCTTTCTTGGCCTTTGTTGTCTGGGCTGCCCGTTCGTTCCCGCAGCCGGGCTTGGGTGCTCTCAGGAGTCCTCTTCTGTGTCGGCCCCAAAACCTCGAACCTGGTGCCGCTTGTTTGTCGATGTAGGATCGTTGTTGAAAGAATTATGCGCCTTTTGTTGCTCTTGGAAATGCTATTAATACTCTGGTATCACAGCGCACAGCTGTCAGGATCGCGCTGTCTCCTGGCATAGCCGCTCCAGACCCATCGCCATCTTAATCGGAGATTTATCCATCTTTTCTTGCTCTTGGAAATGCACAGTGCACTCTGGCAGCTTAGGTGGGAGAGGAGGGAATGGAGTGGATTAAGGAGAGAACTGTTGTGGCTTGACCCCAGATTCTCCTGCCCAAAACTCTTTACATGTTAGCTTCAGGGATGCACAATCCAACCTCAGGATATGAGGAGCAGCGCTGGGAACAGCAGAAGCATCTGGAATCTCCACGCAAAAGATAGAAGACCAGATTTAAATGAAGTTTGCCTAGCACAGATAACATAAATGTCCTTTTCTTCGAGTATGTTAACAATTAGTAAAAGTTTACAAAAAAATAAAGTTACGTGCCTAGTTAGTCATTTGTTACCTATGCCTAATCTAGATTTAAATAGGTGAT
>NW_007829651.1:0-782 GCF_000696425.1 Galeopterus variegatus
TGGGTTATTTGTTTTTTTACTGTATAATTGCTTGAGTTCCTTGTATATTATGGATATTAATACCTTGTCGGACGCATAGTTAGCATAAATGTTCTCCCACCCTGTAGGTTGTTGTTTCACACTGTTGATTGTTTCCTTTACTGTGCAGAAGCTTTTTTAATAAAAACTGCACTCGTAAGAAGCTCCAACAACTACCCCTGAATTTTGCATAGCCTGGTGTAGTTTCTACATGGTCTTGTCAGGGTTCAGAACACGATACCCCAAAGTGTGGCACCTGGGCACAATGAGAACTTTGCACTGAAGGACATTGGGAGGACTCAGAAGCAAGGCCTCTGTGACCTCCTGCCTGCCTGTCGCCCACCCCTCCTCCCTGAAGGGTCAGAGGAACCAGAATCCCTCTTCCACAGGGCGGGTCATAGAAACTAGAACCCTCTCCCCCAAAGCCACCCATAACACCTAGAAAGGTCTCTCTCTCCCTTTTCCCTGGACAAGCCTCCTACTAGAGGGCTCCTGCCCCATTCTAGAGGAAGGAATGCTGCAGAGAGAGCCGAGAAGAATCTTGATGGACAGGCCATGCAGGGTCTCCCCCTTAGTTGACACCCTTTGTCCAGTGACATTTCTACATGGCTGTCCATTCTTCATCAGACCTAAGCATAAAAATAGATGGTTTTCCCTGGGTCTACGGATCCTCATTTCTCAAGGTGCCTGTGTGGCACAAAACTTTGATTAAATAAACTTGTAATGCTTTTCTATTGTTAACCTGCCTTCTGTTGTAGGAGTGT
>NW_007829652.1:0-782 GCF_000696425.1 Galeopterus variegatus
TTCCAATGCATGCCTCTCGCCTCTTTTCCACTGTTTATCACCCCTTTTATAATCTCACAACCCTCCTTATGTTTAGTTTATAATTTATCATGATTTCACCCTCTTACTTTTATCCTCAATTCCCTGTGTATCTACTTTATTTACTTCGAGAAAGACTCCAAATCTAGTTAAACTCTTTTTTATACAAAGTGTGAAACTTCACAACTGAATACATTTTCACTAAAACCAAGCCATATTAATTAGTTGTATTTCAAATTTGTGACCACAAAATTTCAAGGGGCCCTAAGTTGAAATCTATCTTTAATTTTCTCAGTAAATTTAATCTCTCAGTGTTTGATATGAGTATTTTACAGACTGTTCACTATACTAAAACTCCAATTTCCCTATCTACCACAAGATTTTTATAGTATCTTCAATTAAATTTCCTGGCAAAATTGAAGTAATGGTACAATAACTATGTAATTTTACCATCTCCAGAATACAGTACTATTGGTATAATTATCTAGCTAATATTCCCTTGGATTTTATTAAATACATAAGCTGCCTTGCCTTGTTTCTAAGGTGAAATTCTACATTTGTTCACTGGATCTCACCTATCAGTCTTTGTTCTAGCAGCTTCTCATTTTCTCATATATCCTGCAATTTTTTTTTCTCTACTGTTTTTGTTATCAGCATAGAAAAATGTTCTAATATGTTGCTGTTACATCAAAAAATAAGATATAATCAGTAAAA
This sequence comes from Galeopterus variegatus, assembly GCF_000696425.1. Taxonomy (NCBI): domain Eukaryota; kingdom Metazoa; phylum Chordata; class Mammalia; order Dermoptera; family Cynocephalidae; genus Galeopterus; species Galeopterus variegatus. The sequence continues at coordinate 733 of NW_007829652.1, forward strand.
ATATCACCATTTCATCTACTACCCTATTCCTCTGTCCTTTTATGTGTCTG
>NW_007829653.1:0-782 GCF_000696425.1 Galeopterus variegatus
CTGAGGTGACGCTGAGATTGGAAATGAGGACCATGGGGACAGGATGGGGGCGCAGTAGACCCAGGAAGAATGTGTTGGAAAGAAACTGAGGAAAACAAACAGGTCGAGGGAGGAGGGAGACACCTGGGGCGCGCTAAGGGGGTGACGAGCAACACAGTGTGTGTGGGAGGGCAGTGCAGGGTGTTCTGGAAGGAGGAGACACAGCACATGGCTGTCAGGACTGGCCCGGAGACCAGCGCCAGGACTTTGCTCTCCTGGGGTGTGAGCTTGAGTGGGGCACGGGGTGCATGCCAAGCCAGCCAGGGGGAGTGTTGCAATGATGCCATCAGCCCCTCAAGGCAGGGCAGCTGACTTGTTTAGTATTTCCAGAACCTACATGACATGGAAGAGATGGCAAACGTGTGCTGAACGCAGAAATAAAGGAATGAACGAAGCACTTGACTGGGGTGTTGAGCGAGATGCTGTGAGCATGCTGTGCATCAGTCCTGGCCACATACCTGTTTATGTTCGAGGCCCCTCACTCTGTAAGAAAATCATTTGGGACCCTAAATGCTGCGACAATGTGTGATGTTCTCAGGACTCCGGAGAGAAGCAGGATAAAGCAGCAGGAGCAGGGAAGACCACTGGGGTCAAGACCACGGTGGTCATACGCCTTCATTCCCCTAGGTGGCAGCAGCAGACAAGACCAGCTGCTTCTGGGGCCTGGGCTGGCCTGGGCTGTGTCCTGACCTGGCGCTGCCCAGAGGCCTGCGTTTCACACCTGCCTGCTCAGGGGCTGCACC
>NW_007829654.1:0-782 GCF_000696425.1 Galeopterus variegatus
TACTTTTCTAATGATCAAAGTGTTCGCTAACTGCATGAGTACCCAGCTATAGACTAGATTTCCAAATGTTTCTGTTTAAATAGATGTAGCCACATGACTACTTTATGGCCAACACATTTTGAACAAATACAATTTTATAACTACTGACTTGTACCCCTAAATTGAAAACAGCATGCACTAGTTTTTCATTTTGTCTGTGGAAGCTGGCTGTACCACAGAAACAATAATGGGCATTGTCATCTTAGACTTGAGGGTGTTAACCTGAATACAAGCTGATGTTTGCTGTGGATGGCAAAATAGCAAAAGAAACATTTGTCTCTAAAATGCAGAGCTATCCTATGTGTCCTCGACTCCAAATGATTAGAATGTTATCTGCATGAAACATGCATTTTAATTTTGTTTAAACTTTTAGTTTGCCCTGCATTATAGCAGGGAAATTTTACTCTAACCATTTGAGAGAGAGCATCTCTCGAATATAAGTTAAGCAAATCTGATTGAACCTTTCAATTTTAGCCCACCTATATGTAACACATTGCCTCAAAGGAATCACTACATATACGTGCTGAGTAGGTTAATACATGGAAAGTGTTATGGACTGAATGTTTGTGTCCCTGCAAAATCATACATTGAAGCCCTAACACCCAATGTGATGGCATTAAGAGGTGGGGCCTTTTGGAGGTAATTAGGTTTAGATGAGGTCATGATCATAGAGCCCTAATAGTATAATTAGTGTCCTTATCAGTAGATAAAAAGATACCAGAGCTCTCTCTCTTTAAGAGTGC
>NW_007829655.1:0-782 GCF_000696425.1 Galeopterus variegatus
CAGCAACAGCTATAAAGATTGAAGGAAATAACAGGTGTAGAGTTAACTTGTTCAACACATTAAGATACTTGTTGCTATTTTTAAAACATTATTGACAATGTAGGTTCTTGAGGATAAAAGCAGCTTACTGGTTTCTTTTGGCTACCAGCAGACCAAGGTTGCTGTTGCTGTCTAACAAACAGAACCTTAGTTCTTCCCAAAAGAATAAAATAAAGATAAAATCCTGGAAGGGAGGTTTAGGACACTTTGTTACAACTCCCCCCTACTCCACCAAATAATGATAATAATAATTAGAACAAGATTGATTGTGATAACATCAAAACAATAGCATTCTATTTTTGTCCTATTAGATAAGCTTTAACTGTCTGTGAAATGATGACAGAGATGCTGAATACCCACTTTTACATGTATTAAAATATATTTTTCTTCAAAATACAGTGACATATGGGGTATTTAAAACAATGTGGTATTGGAGCTTTGGGGCCTAACCAACCAAAGGTTAAAAACATGACTATTTTTTGAGCAATTTCCTGATTATTTAAGGAAGAAATGGCTAGTTGGTTGATGATATAAATAGCTTAGGCTTAGTCATCAAATTATACTCTCTTTATTTGTTAGACCACAAATTTTATTAGTACATTTCTGAACAGTGGACTGTCTGTGAAGCATTATGCTGAATTACAGGCAGTTTTAGTGATGGGCTGTGGGATTACCCAGATCTGGTTCATATTTCTTCTCTGTTCCTTGCTAATTTTGCTTAAAATTTACTTGACCTCTTTTTT
>NW_007829656.1:0-782 GCF_000696425.1 Galeopterus variegatus
GTGGCATCACACTTCCTGGGTTCCAAATATATTACAAAGCTACAGTAACCAAAAAATGTAACACTGTCATAAAAATAGACATATAAGCCAATGGAACAGAATAGAGAATCCAAAAATAAACTATGCATGTATGGTCAACTGATTTTTGACAAGGGTGCTAAGAATTCACACTGGACAAAGGATAGTCTCTGTGACAAATGCTGATGAGAAAACTGGATATCCACATGCAAAAGAATGAAATTAGAAACTTATTTCATGCCATACACAAAAATAATTCAGAATGGATTAAAGACTTAAATGTAAGACCTAAAACTATAAAACTGCTAGAAAAAAAACAAAACAAAACATGAGGGTAATGCTTCTGGACATTGGCTTAGACAATGATCTCTTTTTATAGTTTATAAAGAGTTTATACCCAAAATATATTAGGAACACACATAATTCAATAGCAAAAAATAAAAAAAAACCACGATTTTAATATGATCAGAAAACTTAATAGACATCCTTCCAAAGACAACATACAAATGGTCAACAAATATATGAAAATGTGCTCAACAAAGACATACAAATAAAAACCACAATGAGATGTTACCTCACACCTATTAGTATGGATTTGTCAAAGAAACAAAAGTTAACAAACCTTGATGAGGATGTGAAAAAGGGAACCCTTGTACATGATGGAGATGTAAATAGGTGTAATCACCATGGAAAACACTAAGAGGCTTCCTCAAGAAACTAAATATTTAACTACCATATGACCCTGCACTTTCATTTTTGGGTAT
>NW_007829657.1:0-782 GCF_000696425.1 Galeopterus variegatus
CTCTCTCCCACAAATCAACCGACTTAAACTATAAAAACATAACATCAAGTGCATATGGAACAGGGAGACGTCCAGTGGGGGAGGCAGAAGCTCTGCGGAGACCACATGCCCTGCGGGGCCGCCGTCACACAATCTGGCAGATAGGCTTCACTGCTGCCACCCGGCTCCATTCCCAGCCCAGCCCAGTGCACACAGAGTGGGGAGACGTCCCGCAAGGGAGGCGGAAACTCCGCAGAAACCACACACCCTGTGGGGCTGCCACTGTGTGATCCAGCAGGTAGGCTTCACCGCAGGCACCCGGCTCCATTCCCAGCCCAGCCTAGTGCGCTCGGAGCAGGGAGACCTCTGGCAGGGGAGGCGGGACCTCCACGGGGACCACACTGCTGCCATGTGATCCAGCAGCCTGGCCCAATGCGTACAGAGCACAGAGTTGTCCAGCAAGGGAGACAGAAGCTCCGTACAGTCCACACACCCTGTGGGGGGCCGCCGCCACGCGATCCAGCAGCAGGTAGGTTTCACTGCCGCCACCCGGCTCCATCCCAAGCCCAGCCTATCGCGCACAGAGCAGGGAGACATCCTGCAGGGGAAGGGGAAGATCTGCAGAGACCACATGCTCTGCGGTGCCTCGGCACATCCCAGCAGCCCGGGCCAGAGTGCACGGAACAGGGAGAAGTCCAGCACAGGAGGACCACAGCAGAGAAGCTCAGCAGAGACCACACATCCTGCAGTACCGCCCCGTGATCCAGCAGCCCGGCAGAGTCCAAGCTGACCAGAGAGGTGGG
>NW_007829658.1:0-782 GCF_000696425.1 Galeopterus variegatus
GCATGGGGGAACAGGGGCATCCTGGGGACATGGACTGGCCTCAGCCTGTGGTCCTACAATGACAGCTGAGCAAGTGGGCTCTTTATTGTGTAGACTTTGGCTGCTCTTGTGGGTTTTAAACACAGGAATGACATGCTAACATTCAAGGTGACAAAGTCAGCATGGCCCAAAGGAAGCAGAAAGTGGAGGGCAAAGGACAGTTCGTATCAAGTCTTAGCAACAGCAACAACAACAGATACGTGATGGAATGCAATGATAACCGAGTGGCTGACTGCTCCTGCTGGGGCTGGGACGAAGCAGAGCCGAGCTGGAGCCGCCCCTCTCCTCAACGGTGAGGGAACGCCGGCCAGGGGAGGAGCACCGAGGCCAGCACCGATGACTGTCCAGGCGTAAGGAAGACCCCCAACCACCAGCTGGAAAAGTTAAGGAAAAGGAAAAGAATATTCTCAAAGAATCCAGAGACCTGAAGATACCATCCAAAGTCTGATCCAGCTTAAAGGCACTTCACTTGGTATAAAGTGAACATGGAGAAAATTCTGAGGTCGAATTTTGGTTCAGAAGAACAGCTGTTAGGACACTCGGTTGGTCGGCAAACACCTGGTGCAGTGTCTGCTATGTCCCGGGCCAGGTGAATAAACAGCTTCCTGATCTATTGGATCCCACAAGTTAGAAGGAGAGAAAGATAAGAGCAGGCAGCAAGAATACGCACAGCAAACCTCATGGTGCTAAGAGGTGGGAAGAAAAAGAAAGCGGGCAGATGGAAGACGGCGCGCTGCAGACGT
>NW_007829659.1:0-782 GCF_000696425.1 Galeopterus variegatus
GAAGTGGTTAATTTCCCAGAATCCTCAAGAGAGAGGCATTCCTTCTATTTGGGAAATTAACGCCGAATTGGGGTTCTCTTCCTGTATTTATTCTCCAGACCAGGAATTTAGAGGAAGACACATAGGTGGGCTTAAAGTTTTAACAAGTTTAACAATAGAAGCTGTTAACATTTAGTAAAAACAAGTCAGATGATACTCCATTAAGGCAATTAAGTGATCTACCAACAAAAGTTGATCTTAGCAAACATGTTTTTCTTATGGCAATTTCCCAGTATCTTTAAATATTAATCAGTAACCTGTCTTTTAGACAGCAACCTGCTGTGTTACAACTCTTTATCTTCCAACAGAGACTCAATAACCTCAGGAAAATTACCTGTTTTTTGTAAGGTAAATATTTGAAACTGAAAGGCTTTGGAAAACCACTCCCTCTGAAGTACATTTGCTTTAGTGTATACTGCACACAACATGTCGAAGGGATACCTGCACTCACGTGTTTATTCCAGCTCTGTTTACAATGGCCAAGTTACAGAACCAACCTAAATGTCTAACCATGGGTGAGTGGATAAGGAAAATGTGGCATATTTACACAATGGAATACTACTCATCCATAAAAAAGAATGAAATTCTGCCCTTTTAAGCAACATGGATGAGTCTGGAGAAAATTATTCTAAGTGAAACAACCCTGGAGCAGAAAGAGAAACACTGCATGTCCTCACTCATAAGTGGCAGCTGAATTCATAAACAAACAATGAAAAGAGAAAGAAAGAAACAGCAATCACACT
>NW_007829660.1:0-782 GCF_000696425.1 Galeopterus variegatus
CAAGATTCAGAATGCAGGCAGCCCCACAAGCTGGAAAAGGCAAGGACATGGATTCTTCCCTGGAGACTCCAGGTGGAACGCAGGCCTGCTGAGACCTGAACTTTCAGCTAGTGAAACTCACTTGGGACTTCTGACTTCTAGAACTGTGAGATAATACATTTGTGTTGTCTTAAGCCCAAAATTTTGTGATGGTCTTCTGCGGCAGCTATAGAAAACTAATACAACCATTTTGCTAAAATGTTATATTTTCAGCAAGAACTTTTGTGACCACAACACCCTTTAAAATCACAGGTGCTACTTTCTAACTTTATTGCCTTATTTGCATGCCTTATTTTTCCCTTTAATACTTATTACCATCTGACATTTTGTTTATTTTCTTTCTCCCCCATCCCAGTAGAATCTAAACTCCATGAGAGCAGAAATTCCAACGTTTCATTTTACTGCCATTTTCCCAGCACTTAGAATAGCAGCAGCCTCATGGCGCTTGCTCAGAACATCTTGTCACTTGAATGAGGAGCAGGGAAGGAGAGGAGCATTGTGGACGACTGGTTCATCAGGTGGAGAGACACTGCTTTGCCTGAATCTAGGCTTCTCCCTCTCTTTATCATCACTGGTTCTTTCTGGTCTTTGCAATCTCCTGTCCATGCCTTTATTATGACACTTGGCACACTGTTTATATTTGCTTACTTACATTCTGTCTTCACATTAAGTCCAGGTCCGTACTCATCTTTGCACTACAACTCGAAGCACAATGCCAGGCACATAGTAGCATCTCCCTGTGT
>NW_007829661.1:0-782 GCF_000696425.1 Galeopterus variegatus
TGTACTGATTTTCTCTGTTAATCAATAGCATCCTCACAGATTGTCCAAGATTCAGAAGGGCTTGTCTCAGAGATATTTGTCTAATGGAGTAAACATGAGGGTACTTCAAAAAGTTCATGGAAAAAAAAGAATTTAAAAATAATACGAATCTTTCCATGAACTTTTTGATGTACCCTTGCATATAATTAGAAATCAATACACAGAAAAACTACAAAGATTTTAAAGTAATTTTATCAGCTTGAAGTGAAAGGGGCAGAAACTATAAAAATAAAATCTTAAAAAGTCATTGAACTCCTTAAATTTTATTGTCAAAAACCAGCAAGGAGAAGGCTACTGAGTTGCAAACAGTGACCAACTCTTACGGAAAAGAAAGCACAAATAGAAGGCAGAAGCAAGACTCCAGAATGTGGGATCAAGAAACTAGCAATGTGTACTTTATTATTTTTTTTTTTTTTTGTCTTTTTCTGTGACAGGTAAGGGGATCGCAACCCTTGGCATGGTGTCACCCGCACCGCGCTCAGCCAATGAGTGCACCAGTCATCCCTATATAGGATCCGAACCCGTGGCAGGGGTGCCGCTGTGCTCCCAGGTGCGGCACTCTCCTGAGTGCGCCACGGGGTCGGCCCGCAATGTGTACTTTTTGAGTAGAAGTGTCTATGATGTTATCCTATATCATTGTGTCATTGTAAGATGTGTGTGTGTGTGTGCGTGTGCGTGTGCGTGTGTGTGTGTGAGACTGTGTATGTGTAAGTCACTTGTCTTTTCAGATCATGAGTCTTCAT
>NW_007829662.1:0-782 GCF_000696425.1 Galeopterus variegatus
GTTCAGGTTATCCAAGGTGTTACACAAGGGCATGAATACCTTGAGGGAAGGATCACTGGGGAAAGCCATTTCAGGAACTGCCCACTACATAACCATAAAAACTTTGCCCATACACTGTTGGAAGATCACCAATTTTTACATTATCCCATGGAGTTATAGAGAGGTATGAGGAATATTTATTCAAGTGAGGTCATCTATATTCATGGAAGTAAAAATGTATTAATGTAATTATCATTTAATCATCTTTCTATTGGATGGAAAAGAGCAGACAATGGGAGGTTGATGAGTAAACTTAGCTTCCAAAATGTGCACAGATTTTGGAAGAAAGAGAACTTTTAGAATATACACGGATCTGAAGTTATTTGATTTCATGAAATGCCAAAACAAATTTTTACTTGCACAACTCAAATTTTTACTTTCCATTTCCCTAGAAGCTAGAGCTTCAATTCCTGTTAAGATTGAAGATAAAGCTATCAGTAAAATATTCCTAGGCCTTCCAATGTTTGGAAAAATTGTTTTCACCCTTTTAATTTTTTAGCAATTCTATTTGTGTACTAGTATATGTGAAATAATTGAATAGAGAAATAAAATTGTTGAAATGAAAAGTTCTGAGATATTTTTACTGGTATTAAGTCTAAACACACACACTGGAAGGATAGATACACAATAACTTTTAGAATTTTTTTAGAATTGTGGTTATTTCTCCAGAGGAGGGAAAGAACAAAATATGGTGTGTGTGGGCCAGCCCGGTGGCGCACTGGATAGTGCGCTGCTTGGGAAGC
>NW_007829663.1:0-782 GCF_000696425.1 Galeopterus variegatus
TCAGTTCCAGCCCAGGTATTTTTCCAAGAGAAATGGAAATACACATCCACAAAAATACTTATACGAGAATGTTTCTGGTACCTTTATTATAATAACCCAAACTGTAAAGTACCTTAATGTCCACAAGCAGTACAGAAACAAACTGTGGTACCGTCATACAATGGATAATAATAAAAAAGAATGAACCACTAATACACAAAATTATCATAAATAATCATTATGTTGAGTGAAAGGCTAAACACAGAAGAGTACCTCCTGTGTGACTTCACTTATGTGGACTCCAACAGCGGGTGCCTAAGCTGTGGTGCAGGGGCGGCTGTGAGAACTAGAAGAGAGCGAGGTGTCCTGAGCGACCGAGACGCACAGTGTCTGGATGGGGCTGGTTACACAGGTATGTAAGTTGTCAAAACACACCAAATTATTCACTTTGTACCCAAATTTCACATTGAAATCTTGCATTTCACTGTAGGTAAATTCTACCTCTTTTTTTAAAAACTGAATTAAGTATAATGATGTAACAATATGGAGGAATCTTAATAATATTGTTTTAAAAGTTCCAAAGTATTATGTACAGCATGACACCCTTTTTATAAAACTAAAAATGACTGAAATTAAAAAAAAAATTTTCAGATTTGTATAGATACCAAAAAATGATTTGGAAGAGGAGAGCGGGGGACAGTGAGCATGGCTGGGGCTGGCAGATTCGCCGGTGGAGGAAGGAAGGGTAGACGCGCTCGGATGTGAGTTGCCAAGGACCAGGCTGGCTCCCGTTTTGGGTGGCA
>NW_007829664.1:0-782 GCF_000696425.1 Galeopterus variegatus
CCAATTAGTTTAAGCAACTTAAGTAGTCCAGGAAAGAAACGACTGCTGTGATAGGCTAAAACTCAATCTATGAATAAGTACTTTAGAAATAGTATTAAAATTATAGATTGCAGGTAAAGTCTTAAAGAAAATTTATCTAAGTTTCTGAATAATGGATGTGACAGATGAGGCAGGGATAGAAGCTACTAAAGGCGATATTATAAGAGCTGGTAACTAAAGGACTGAAAGTTCACATTGCACCATACGGGAGTAAGAATTCACAGGAGAGTTCTTTTTTCCCCTGTGCCTCGGTTCCTATATTTGTAAACGAGGAGTAAAGACCTCCTTTTTAGCTGGATCTGGGCAGCTGGCAAGGTACATCATTTGCTCTGAGCTGCAGGAATTAAAGAGATGTGTTTATTTAGAGATTGATTCTTCTATTTCTTCTGTCATGACAGATGATCCACCAAATATGGAGTAGTCTGTTTTTTAGAGCATAATTTCTAGTTTTCTAGTTTTTATTTAGGTCATGATGCCAGGTGCTGAAATTCCACCCTGTCGTAGTAGTAAAGAATCAATTTTAAGCATTTTTTTTTTGTAATCCTAGGCAATTTTATTGAATCATGTATAAAGGCCATTATAAGGAGAATTTATCAAATGAAAAGAATAACATTTTGCAGAGCTCACCTCTTCTCTACTACACCATTTAAAATTTTTATTTAGCCATCCTTGGGGTTTATTCATTGGGTTCCCCACTGAAAGTATAAATACATTTACATGTGTTTTGCAGCCAAGAACAAAGA
>NW_007829665.1:0-782 GCF_000696425.1 Galeopterus variegatus
CACAATCCGTGTGTACTGGTCCCCAGACGGGGTTTCGAGGAACGCCAGTGCACATCGACCAGCTGCGAGATGATATCCTCTATTTCCATGATGACCTCTTTGGCAACAACTCCTTGTGACGTGACTCTTTGAATATTTTAAATATTCTTGCTGTTCATCTTCAGAAGAAGCCAACAGAATACAATTCCTTACCTTTGATGGACAGTCGACAACCAAGACTCTGCCCTTATACTACACAGTTCTAGTCTTCAAGACACCAAAGTGCTCTCATAAAATCAAATAAAAGCAATGTGACTTAGAAAGCGTGGTATTGGGCCGGCCCGCGGCTCACTCGGGAGAGTGCGGTGCTGATAACACCAAGGCCACGGGTTCGGATCCTATATAGGGATGGCTGGTTTGCTCACTGGCTGAGCGTGGTGCTGACAACACCAAGCCAAGGGTTGAGATCCCCTTACAGGTCATCTTTTAAAAAAAAAAAAAAAGAAAGTGTGGTATTACCAAACGTATAGGACCAAAGAGATTGTAATCACCAATTCTCCAACACCATATTTTCTTTTTCAATTTTTAATTTTAATCAAAGTAATACATGTTCATCATTTAAAGTAAAACCAAACAGACAGCAGTCCTGGCCTGGCTCTCTTGCCTCCCCTACCTAGTCCCTGTGGAACTGTTTTTGCTGTTTCTTTATTTGCTTCCTTACTCCTAAGTGATACGTGCTCAGTGTGGATTCTTGATTCATCCATTTTAGGCCCTAATTGACTTCTCTTCGTGGTCAAAGAGAG
>NW_007829666.1:0-782 GCF_000696425.1 Galeopterus variegatus
CCCTCGGGCGGGAGCGCCGCCGCGCTTCACAAGCGGCGCACTATCCAGTGCGCCACCGGGCTGGCCCACCACTTTACCTTTTGGTCATATATTTTCCTGGCTGTCCCTTTTTGCTTCATCTTCATTTTTTAAAATTTTTATTTTTTTTTTTTTATTTTCAACTTGCTTATTTCCCTTGGATGTAATCATGTTTGGTCATTCATTTGGTGAAACTCTTTTCTCCACCTTGATTTTTAAAGTCAAATTACGGCCTCAACCTTTCTACCAGACTTACACACACACACACACACACACTCTCTCTCTCTCTCTCTCTCTCTCTCTCTCCAAAACCTCTGCTTCTTCGCTCCCCATTTTATTTCATAATCCACTCCTCTTTTTCTTGCTTGTTGTCAAACCCAACATCCTCTGCACCTTTTACATCTAATTTAAATTTGGTAAATTTTGCTCCCTGATTAATCTTAAAATTTCCTCTATATTGGTTTCTGTGATACTGTAAAGTATGACAGATACTTTGATTCTTACTGCTATGATTTTGTTGGGTTTTCTACATGGATTTTATTTGCAATTTTTGTCACATTCCTAGATTCTCAAGACTCTTCCAATTTATCTTCAAATTTCTTGCTTAGCCTATGTGCTTTGGAAACTTTTGCCATTATGCTAATAACAATAAAATCCAGGGTTGATATTATTTCTGAACAGACACAAATTGATAATTGCCTAATAGCATTACAGAAGGATGGTCACTGACATTTCCACACATTTAAGTTATTTAAATAAAATAA
>NW_007829667.1:0-782 GCF_000696425.1 Galeopterus variegatus
CAGTTTTCTTAGATCACTGTCTTTGGTTATAATATGCTTTAAACCAATCTAACATCAAGATTATACCAGTGGGCCGGCCCGGTGGTGCACTGGATAGTGTGCTGCTTGGGAAGCGCGGCAGCGCTCCCGCCCGAGGGTTCGGATCCCACATACAGACCGGTTCCCGCTCACTGGCTGAGTGAGGCGCGGGAGCAACACCGAGGGTTGCGATCCCGTTGCCGGTCCCCGGTCCGGTACGGGGGCAACACTGAGGGTTGCAATCTGTTGCCGGACACGGAAAAAGACAAAAGACCAAAAAAAAAAAAGATCATACCAGTGACATTTTTGAGTTTAAAAACGTGCCCCCAGATATATCAAAGCAACAATTATATATTAAGCATATATACTTTGACAGATGCTGTCAAGAGAAAGGATACTCCTGTCTATTGTCCTCTTTCAAACAGAAGAGGCAAATACATTTTCAAAGTATAATGTGTTTGAGAAAAATGATACACACAAAATAACATTTCTGGTTGAAAATCAGTTTTCTGCTTCAAGTTAGTATTTGGAAAACATGCTGAATATAACTAACTGGGGTAGTGGCTTATATTTTTCCTAAAAGAAAATATATAGAGGGATATGTGCTGTGTGAATGTATTTTAGGATACTAGAAGAATTTTTAAAAGTGGTGCTTGTTTTTTTTTGGCCAGTTCTAAAAGTCTTTAAAAAATGTGATGCTTTCGAAATTTTAATAACATGAAGACTTTTTCTACTTTTTTGCCAATATTGTTAAGATATAAATG
>NW_007829668.1:0-782 GCF_000696425.1 Galeopterus variegatus
CACTTTTGTGAAGTGGAACAGGTAAAGGGTCACAAAAATCAACTACAATGTATATTGAGAAGTTAAAATTAAAAAAAAAAATTAAAAAGGTTTGTGGGAGGAAAAAAAAATGAAGCTGAAATCCAAAGAAATTTACAGGCACATTACCAAGAGTCAGGAAATGTTAAGCCCTTCTCTGCTATGTGTTAAAATAAATACTATATATTGGGGCCGGCCCACTGCTACAGTGCGCCACTTGGGAACGCGGTGGCGCTCCTGCTGAGGGTTCGGATCCCACATACAGACCAGTTCCCGCTCACTGGCTGAGCGAGGTGCGGGAGCAACACCAAGGGTTGCGATCCCATTGCCGGTCCCGGTCCGGTACAGGCATGACACTGAGGGTTGCGATCCATTGCCGGACACGAAAAAAAAAAAAGACAAAAATAAATAAATAAATAAATAAATACTACATAATAAATTACATGTAAGAAATACATGAAGATACTTCAAAACGTTCACGGAAGTATTCCTATTATTTTTTCAATTCTATTTTTTCATGAACTTTTGAAGTTTAACAAATCTTTAAACAGAAACACAGACTCACAAGTTATGTGTTAATTGGATGATGAAAATGTGATAAGAGGCTCACAAAATTTTGTGTATTTCTCTTGAGGAGAAATGGCTCAGAATTTGATTCAGTCTTTTCAGCGACTTTACAGAACATAACTGCTGCCAATTTGCGTGCGTGCACAGACGACCATGAACATATAGTGTCAAGTTAAGTTTCATTTTACTTTTTTTTT
>NW_007829669.1:0-782 GCF_000696425.1 Galeopterus variegatus
TGTCAGTTTGCAAAATCATCGAGAATTCTTCTGATCAACTCACTTTGGGCCAGTTGAGAGATACCTGGCCATTGTAAGCTCCCCTGGGTGGAGTGAGCTGATCTCGGAGGTTGTGGGATTGTTCTCAGCCAGGCACCCACTTCAACTGACACCCATTACTATCTATTTTTTGTGTGTTTTCTGTCTGAACTAAGGCATCTACTAAATTACACAAGCTAAATACTGCAGCATCATCTTTACCATTTTTTTTCTCCTGTAAGGCCAATCTCCAAACCCTGGTCATTCTATCTCTACTTTGTCTCTGTAGTATTTCTATCTCCATCCCTCTCCAATGCTACTGCTCTAGTTCAGACCCAACATCATACCTCTCTTAGACCATTGCTAAATTGGTCTCTGACTTGAATTTTTAGCATTTCTTAGTGCACTCTTTTCAGTTTAGTAAAAGATGATGATGATTACCCTCAGCACATGTCCACACTATATTTTCTTTCTCCCCTCCACTTATAGCCACATTTCTCTGTTATTCTTTGGGATAAAGGGATATAACAAAATTTTATAATACAACTTTTTGGAAAAGCTGTTGATACTTTCTGTCTTCAATTCCTACATATTCTTCTCTCTAGGAGCTGGCGGAGATTTTTACCTACACAAACCAATGAAATCAATCTTTCAAATCACCAAAGACATCCGTCTTGCTAAATGTACTATCAGTTATCTGTCTCCTTCTACATCCAACCTTAGCCGCATTTGATAAAAAAATGATCACTTTCAATTTTTAAATT
>NW_007829670.1:0-782 GCF_000696425.1 Galeopterus variegatus
AAAATGTAAGCCACTAACTGGGATAAAAGATGCATTGTGCATATTTCAGACAGAAGACATGTATTCGTATTATATAAATAACCTCTTCAACTCAATAATAAAACCTGATATTGAACACTGCAACATTACCGAAATTGTTAAGCATCTCTGAGAGGTTTTTGGTAGACTCTTTAGGTTTTTCTGTAAATAGGACCATGTCATCTGCAAACATGGACAACTTGACCTTGTCTTTTCCAATCTGGATGCCCTTTATTTCTTTCTCTTGACTGATTGCTCTGGGTAGTCCTTCCAATACTATGTTAAATAGGAGTGGTGAGAGTGGGCAAACTTGTCTTATTCCTGTTCTCAGGGGAAAAGCTTCCAGGATGATATTAGCAATTAGTTTGTTGTAAATGGCTTTTATTGTGTTGAGATAATTTCCTTCTATACCTAATTTGCTGAAAGTCTTTGTCATGAAGGAATGTTGAATTTTGTTGAATGCTTTTTCTGCATCTGTTGAGATAATCATATGGTTTTTGTCCTTGGTTTGTTGATGTCGTATATCACATTTATTGATTTGCATATGTTGAACCAATCTTGCACCCCTGGGATGAATCCCACTTGATCATAGTGTATAATTCTTTTGAAGTGTTGTTGTATTCTGGTTGCTAATATTTTGTTGAGGATTTTTGTATCTATGTTCATCCAGGGTATTGGCCTGTAATTTTCTTTTTTTGTTGTATCTTTATCTGGTTTTTGTAATAGGATGATGTTGGCCTCATAGAATGAGTTTGGGAGAATGG
>NW_007829671.1:0-782 GCF_000696425.1 Galeopterus variegatus
ACTTGTTGACAGATTCTGGAACATGCCTTGCAAACTCATATATCTGTTTGTGTTTTACACTCAGTCCACGTCTAGGATGCCCTCTGCAGAACTGGCACATGCCATTAAATAGCTTTGAAAACATTTCCAAAGTGCATTGTCTTCCTGTGGATATATGTCTTCACACCAAGCTGCACCAGTGGCTCCTGGAGCACAGTGCCACCTGCAGGCCTGCTCCTTCACCTCATGCAGGAGTCACCAGCACAGCACAAAATGCCTTGTCATCTGTTCTTGTAACAGCCAGACCTCCTTCCCATATTTGATCCTTTACCCTTAGGGCTGGAGCAGGCTTCAGCCTTGGAGGAAGTTTACAAGGCAAACTTGCTGGCTAAACCCCCAGAAATAGGAGTACGCTTGTCTAGCAGAATATAAGATAAGCATAAAGGCTAGCTTAGCATGCATTTCTCTGAGTTGCCTCTTTTCCCAGTTATTTGATATTTTGAACCCTGGTTACAGGGCAGGACAATGTTATTTACATAAGTGAAGGCCTGTTTTCCAGACAACCTGGAACTGCAGACTTGCTATGAGGCACATACTATATAGAACCTGAGAAGTCAAGAAAGGCTTCATTCAAACTATGCTGATTGCACTTGGAGCCAATCACAATCCAGCATGACCCCCAGACCCCTGTTCTCAAACATTACCCTATAAATGCTTATGATCCTAAGCCTTCAGGGAGTTCAGGTACACCATTAGCTGGCTTGTTCTCCCTGATTTACACCCTCCAATAAACGGTTATCTTC
>NW_007829672.1:0-782 GCF_000696425.1 Galeopterus variegatus
TGAGAACTTATTTATGATGTAACATAGAAAAAATATATACAAGTTCTATGAGAGATGCTAGCAAATAAAAATGACACAGACCCTGATCTTAAGAGAATTTTTGAATTTCCTCAGGTATATGCTGGAGAGAAGTTGTTGGTTTTTCTCCTGAAGACCTTAAATAAGCTCTTAGAACTTAAGAGCCCTCATGTGTGAAGAGAAAAGAGACACAGACTGATAAATATCAAGATTCTAATTCTTTAATCTGAGTCTCATTCAAGTGATAGATAAAAATGTTAGTGATATCATAAAAGTGAATCTAATATTCTTAGTTATATGTAGTAAGTCAAGAAATTGTTCATTATCTAACTATGGACTTGTGTGCAGAATATATAAAAACTCTAACAACTCAAAAGTTGGAAGGGATGCAAACCAAGATGGACAAAAGATTTAAACAGGCATATCTCAAAAGAAGATATATGAATGACCAAAAAACACATAAAAAGATATCAATAGAAAAATGCAAATTAAAAAAAAAACACAATGAAATAGTTTGGCAGTTTTTTAGACAAAAACATAAACAAAAGCATACAATAATACTTACCATACAACCCAGCCACTTCATTCCTAGGTAGTTACTCAGCAATAAAAAGGAAGGAACTACAGACACATGTAACAATGTCTATGAATCTCAAAAACCTTGTGCTGAACAAAAGAAGCCAGACAAAAAAGAGCAAATATGTAAATCATTCTTTGATTTATATAAAAGTCTGAAAAGGGAAATTGAATCTATTGTGAAAGAA
>NW_007829673.1:0-782 GCF_000696425.1 Galeopterus variegatus
GGAAAAAAAAAAAAAAAAAAAAAAAAAAAAAAAAAAAAAAACAAGAAGGAACTACTAAGGAAAAGAAAAATACTATATTTTTTCCTGACTTACCAAGTGGTCTAAAAATAATAATTATCACACTGCTAATAACAGTAATAATAAAAGTTAACACCTATTGGAAGCATTTATTATGTGTCAGGCACTGGCACCGTTCTTACCTATTCTTTATTTAAATCCCAGGAAAGCCTATGAAACACATGTTATTTCCATTTAAGATGCAGAAACTGAGGCACCGTTACTGAGTTTACATAGCCGGTGTCAGAGCCACAATTCTTGCCCAGGTAGTATGGCTCCAGAGCCCAAGTACTCAGGTAAAGAAAAGTCGAAGTTCAGTAAGGAACCATCACATACTAGAAAAGATAGATTCAAGTCTAAACTTTGCTACTAATCAGACAGAATCTTAGACCTGAGTCATTTACCATTCTTGAGTTTGATTTGTTTCATCTGTAAAAGAGGGCATGGAGTAGCACCAAAGTTCAACAAAATGTAATGCTAATAAACAGTCTGGGGAATAAGACAGGCAAATATAAGCCATGCAGAACACGTAATAAGCTAGCTAGTGAATTTGTATGGATGTGTTTAACACATTGATAATTATTAGAAAAAAATTTACTGTTGGTAGCAATGCATTTTGATCCACCAACCAAGCTTAAAAAATAGTTTTATTATACAGACTTCTGTTTGCCATGAAATTTGCTGTAGCAAAATCTTACCCACACTAATTGCAATTGAGATGATAA
>NW_007829674.1:0-782 GCF_000696425.1 Galeopterus variegatus
TTGGAATAACACACTTTACTGCCATCTGCTGGAAAACTCTGATAATGAAATACAAATCTGGGAGGTCTGTGATGTGGAGAGATTTCCTTGCTGCGGGGCCCTGTGCAAGGTGTCACCAGCAGGATTGTGAGAGGTGCTCTCACCTCCTGATAGATGTCTGCCAACGGGGACGTGATAAAAGAGGTCACAGGGGCTCCTGAGAGTGCTCTCCATGCCACAGACTCTCTGCAAATAGCCTCCACAAAACAACCAGAGTCAGCTTTCCAAAACTTAACTGAACTTTTGGTTTCCAGATGGCAGAGTAAAGACAGCACTGCTCCTACAAATCTTGAAAACATTTTGAAACAAGGGAAACAAGAAACACAAGATACAAATTATACTTGAATTTGGGGGCTGACCCACAGAGAGTTGTGGAGATGGCTCCTAGAACATGGCATCCCTATGGGCAGTCTACAAGGGGCTGCAAAACACCTGCAACCAGAAGAAGGCAAGAGCAGGGGCTGGGGGAGGTCACCCCAATTGACCACTACAATTGCTTGTGCAGTTCCCAGGCCCAGACCCACTGACTGGAGAGGTATCCATTCCAGGAGGGAGGACTCTGTATATCGTGACAAGTGTCTACTGTTGGATTTCTCTGGTCCTTCTCCACAGGGACCTACAGCCATTTATTCAGGTGGCTGTATGCTGGGAAAGGAGAATAACCAGACATTCTGAGGACAATTGGACACAGCTTCTGAGTGGACACCGAAACCCAAAGACTCTAAGCATCACCATGCCTCCTC
>NW_007829675.1:0-782 GCF_000696425.1 Galeopterus variegatus
AATGACCATACTTACCTAAAGGCAAGGTTGGAGATTTTGTGTTTTCTTTTTTGTATTAGCTTGGCACATTTCCTTACCACATAAAATTAAGATTCTATGACAAAGAAAGGAGAGAGGAATGGATAGTGGGTAGGCAATTGTCAGTCTTTTGCCACAGATTACTTGATCTGCTGCTGCAATCATATTGTTAATATTTTGCTTAGGATTTTAGATCTATTTTCAGAGAGAGACTGTATAGTTTTTCCTTTGGTGCCAAACTTTTCTTTTGTGTACACTAAGGTAGTGTAGCCTTGAAGAACATGAAAATAAACTGTCCATCTCCTTATATCCTCTGAAACAATTGATATCACAAGGAAACTTTCTTAATTTTCAAAATTATTGAAATAAGCCTGTATATTCTCTTACAATTTACAAAATATCCTCAATAACTGTCGTTCTATCAACTTTCTTATTCCTACTTGGTTTAGATGTACCTTTTTTCTTCTTTTCTTGATACAGTTGCCCAAGGTTTGACTTTTTTTATTCATGCTTTCAAAGAACTATCTTTTAGTTTTATTGATCAAGGCTAATTTGTATATTTTATTAATGTGTGCTTTGTCTTTATTTCTTTTTATCACTTTCTGTGAGATTACTTTGCTGTGATTTTTCTACCATTTTGTGGAAAAACTTTATTTTCATTATTTTATGTTTTCTTATAAATTATATAGCACTATACATTTTCCCCTCTGAATTCTACTTTGGATGCATCCCATAGATTTTGGTACACAGAGCTCCCATTGCTG
>NW_007829676.1:0-782 GCF_000696425.1 Galeopterus variegatus
GCCTGCACCACGCTCAGCCAGTGAGCACACCGGCTGGTCCTATATAGGATCTGAACCCGCGGTGGGAGCGTCGCTGCACTCCCAGCGCCACACTCTCCCGAGTGCGCCACGGGGCCGGCCCGAAAAAGAGAAATATAAAAGAGCAAAGGAGTGGGAAGTGTAAAAGAGTGAAGATGTGGGAAGGCATCTTGAGGGCCCCAAATCAAGTGAGGGGGCAGGCCCTGCAGCTCTGTGGGTGGAGGACGAAGGCAGTCAGTGCAGAGGCCCACCCTGAGGGGGAACTGGCTGGGAGGAGCCTGGTAAGCAAGTGGGGAGTACCAGGGGGTGAGGTGGAAGGAAGGCAGGTGAAGGTGAAAACTTCTAGATCTAACGCAGTATAGTGGGAGCCAAATGGGTGACCAGCAAGGTACTAAGGACAGGGTTTTGGGAAAATATTTTGCTTTCTATCCCCTTATACTTCTTTAATTTAGAACCATCTTTAGTTCAAGGAATTCAATTTTAAAAGAGAAAAAATGTAATTTCACAAGGTTGTGAATTGTGGGGCCTAGAACTGAACCCGCATCTGCCTGACCCCAAACCTCAGGCTAATCCTCAGATACATAGGAGACACGTGACCTTTCTGCAACTTTTTCACCATTTCCACCAAGTCTTCAATTTTCTGTGAGGATGTGTCCTGCCCTGAGGAGACAAAACCAAACATTTCAGAATCCAGTAGGGTAAGAGACCACAGGAAGGATCTGACTGGCCTAGGCTGGAACTGAGGTGAGCTGAGGGCAGGCCTA
>NW_007829677.1:0-782 GCF_000696425.1 Galeopterus variegatus
CCAAGTCCTCTCTGTAACAGGTGCTTGCCAAGACCAAGACAGAGAGATGGCTTTCCAGGCTGCAGACTTGCTCTGGAAGATACCACAGAAGAATGAAGGCAGTGTCCGGGTTTCCGTGTCTCAGAAGCAAGACCCTGCACCAGAACTTGTTACCTCATTACTTAGTGTCTGAGCCTTGAGGAAAACATGTAAATTATGCAGAAAGGCACCATATTGTTGGAGGCAAATGAAACCTTCATTATCCCTGTGTGAGCAGAGCTTAGCCAACAGAGCAGAGAGAAACAGTAAACCCTTCAAGGTCTGGCAGCACAGATGGGTGCTCAAAAAGGTTCCAGGGACCCTCAGAGCGGGGCCAAACGTTGTCATTATTCAAGCAGTTAACACATGGCTAGGCACGTGGTATGTCCCTAATGATTCTGCTTCTCTGGAGCCTTCTCCAGGGGAGGCTGCTCATCTGCCCACGGTTCTCACCACCATGCCCTTAAAACATACAGCCCACAACTCAGGGCGTCAGCATTCTTCAAGCCCCACCCCCCCCATGAACAGGAAAGTCCATTTCCATGTGACTTGAATACCCTCCTGTTGCCATGAGCCACAGGACCAGGCTGCACCATTGTCTCCTAACCGCAGCCCTGTCCCATGTTGACCATATCCAAATTCATCCCCTGTGTTTTCTGGGAAACATGGCATCCAGTGCCTGGCATAAAGTAGATACTGGCTTGACATTTGCTGAATGTTGGCACTGATTCTCTGTCTTACTCTTTATCCCAACCCCTGCTGCC
>NW_007829678.1:0-782 GCF_000696425.1 Galeopterus variegatus
CGGCCAGACCCCTGCCTGGCTGGCCCTTCTCATGGCACCAGCAACCACCCAGAGGTGCAGGCTATAGGGCACAGAAGGAGCCTTTCCTCCTCCTTCAGACCTGGGCCTGGAGGGTTGGGGGGCTGCCCCTCCATGGAAAAGGCCACAGGACTCCCACCAGGTGGCCCCCTCTGGCTCCTAGTGAGACCCCTGTGCTGAGTAAAGCCCGTCTCCTCCCTGAGTGGGGCTTGGCCAGCATCCTGTCCACACTGATCCCTGGGCCTGGGACACGGGGTGGGAGGAGCGGGCAGGGAACAGTCCCTGCTGGGGTGAAGCATGTGCGTGCTGTCAGCACCGCCTTCCCCACCCCATCCCTCCACCCTGGGCAGGCTGGGTTATCATGGGATCCCCACTCCCACTTAAAGATGCCACGGAGACCCAGCCAGGCCAAAGGCAGCCAGGCGGGACAGGGTTGGCCAGTGAGGGCAGGACCAAGAACCCCCACCACCACAGGTGTGGCCGGGCAGAGCAGAGCTGACCCGGGGTCCTGCGCTTGGCTCCCCACTACCCTCTTCCCAGCAGACCCCAGGATGCTCAGTTGCTGGGTCCCCCTGGGATGACCCTGAGTCTCCCTTGGAGAGTAGCCCTGGGTCCCCCTGGGTGTTCTAAGTGGGTCCCCCAGGTGGCCCTGGGTCTTATTTGGGGGTGGTCCTGGTTCTCACTTGGGGGTGGTCCTGAGTCCCCCTGAGAGTCCATTATGGGTTCCCCTTGGGGGTGGTCCCATCAGAGTCTCCTGGTTCCCC
>NW_007829679.1:0-782 GCF_000696425.1 Galeopterus variegatus
CTAAAGACTGAAAGCTCCCCAGGTGGAGGTAGGGGATGTACCAGGGAATGGAACACATTTTCCTTAAACAGAGGCTGAGTTTTGTATGTACTACATCTAAACACACACCTCTACAGGTAGCACAGAGCAGGTGTTGTGCCTGTCACTGCCCCATGGTCTTTAGCAGCCTTTTCTAGGATGGATTGTTTTTATTGAAGATCATCTTGAGTCTGGGAGACCGAGGGCCATACTCAGAGGTCCCAAAGAACTTTCACAAACCTGAAACACTGTTGTGGGTCCCCAGGCCAAATGGTCCTAGGGGCCATCAAGAATCTACTTGGGGAATGAGCTGTGCGTTTTGTGTGTATGTGTTGGAAAGGGGGGCAGGAATTTTTGTTGTCCGTTGTATCCTGGAGAGCTAGAGATTTGGGGGTGAAATTGTGACAAATGTCCACTCCTAATTTGTGAGGGACATCTACCTGAGGAACAATGAGGTTTAAAGCTACAGGAGTCTCAGAACAGCTAGTCTAACCCCCTCCTTCTACAGACAAGAAAACAGACACCCAAGGACTTGCCCGACTGCTGGTGTCACTTTGGGGAAGAGCCACTACCTGGGGTCAGGTGCAAATGCTCTGTGGGATCCGGGAGGCTGGAGCTCATCTCTGTTCCTGGCCCCCTGGGCGGGACCCCAAGGACTGATGAGAACATGGTCAGCAGGGAGATGTGACAGCCCAGAAAACAAACAACGACAATAACAAAATTCCTCTAGCCTATTTTTAAAAACAATTACATTGGACTCAGGA
>NW_007829680.1:0-782 GCF_000696425.1 Galeopterus variegatus
CCAGGCTAAACATTCCCAGTTTTTGAAACCAGAAAAACAGAAGGAAATGACAGAAACAGAGGTGACTTTATAATCTATTTCTCAAAACATAGGTCGTTAGGAATAAAATTTTTAAAAATAGATTATGATTTTTTAAAAAACTCTAAAAGTAGGGCCGAGCCCATGGCGCACTCGGGAGGGTGCAGTGCTGGGAACACAGCAGTGCTCCAGCCGCAGGTTCGGATCCTACATAGGGATGGCCGGTTCACTCACTGGCTGAGCGCGGTGCGGCCGGTCTCAAAAAAAAAAAAAAAACTCTAAAAGTAGCTCTAACACTATGAAAAAATTTTGAAAAATATAAATGTAATAGATTAAGACTTATGTGTAGACATTTAGTGATATGTGCCACGGTCCTCCTCAAGAACAATATGTGCATACACGGTTCTCATTCAACAATAGACAGGGGAAATAATTGGTGTGAGAATATGAATGAGTTATTGTATGACAAGGAATCAATGTGTGAGTTGGTGCAAAATAATATCTCAAGTTTATTTTTAAATAGATCGGAAAAAAGGATGAAAGAAAAAAGGCTATTTTTATGGACTGTGGCATACATGCACGAGAATGGGTCTCCCCAGCATTCTGCCAGTGTCTACCAGGTAAGTGAATCAGAACTCACACAGTCCTCCTTTGACTGTCCAGTTTCTGGCACTTCACTGAGTGGTGACGCCCCTTTCCAAATGAGTACAGTTCCACTTAACTAGGAGAGCCCATATTTGGTGCTGTCAGGGAATAAATGCTCT
>NW_007829681.1:0-782 GCF_000696425.1 Galeopterus variegatus
GGTTTTTTTTTTTTTTTTTTTTTTGGCAGCTGCCTTGTAATCAGGATCTAAACCCTTGATCTTCGTGTTATAATGCCACACTCTAACCAACTCAGCTAACCGGCCAGCCCTCATTCCTCCAGTTCTAATCCAAACTCTGACCTGGTCCTCTCCCCTGCTCTAAAACCTTCAATGGTCCTCCACCCCCCAAACCCCAAAACAGTCTAATCTCCTCAGCTTGGCCTCTGCCCACCTCTTCATCCTCTTCCAGCCTTACAGCTCCCCTGCTGGCAGCACAGACATGACTGGCCTTCCACTTGGGCACTTTTACACGGTAATGCTCCTGCATGCTACCCTGTCTGCTCATGCTGAAACACTCTCCCCATACCCTCTCCTCAACCTTTGCCTGTCACCTCCTGCTCCTCCAAGATCCAGCTCCAACGGCACTTCCTCTGGAAACCCTTTCCTGACCATGCCAAACCCAAAATTTAGACTCACTCTCCTCAGCTCCCACACCTCTGCACACCCTTGCTCATCAATGTCTGTTCTCCCATCTTACCCAGGCTCCTTGAGGGCAGGGCCCAGGACTGACTCATGTTGGTCACCACCATTGCCCTGCCTTAGGAAATGTTTGTTTAAGTAATGGGTGAGTGTGTGCATGAGTGAGTGAGTGGTTATACGAGGGAATCAGTGAGTGAGGGAATTAATGAGGGCAGGAAGGGCTGAACCGATGGATGAGGACAGGCAGGGGCAGAAAATCACGCTCAGAGTGTGACGAATGGGGTGGATTAACATCTGCGATC
>NW_007829682.1:0-782 GCF_000696425.1 Galeopterus variegatus
AAGACCTGGGGAAACAAACATGAACTGAAACAATGTTTTGAAATGGATTTTGCCCCAAATTAAGCATTAACTACTAGCAACTTCTCCTACCTCATTTCCTGCCCGTCTCCAACTCAGTCCCACCGTCTCGCTGCACCGGGCATCTTGTTATTCCTGGAATGTGCCAAGCTTCTCCCTCTGCAGGGACTGGGCGCCTGCTCTTCCTTCAGCCTGGAGCGCCCTCCTCCGGATGTCTGCGCGCTTCCCCCACCCCCTTCATTCAGGTCTCTGCTCAAATGTCCCCACTTCAGAGAGGTCTTCCCGAAGCACTTTATCTAAAACTGAGACCCCCCCCCAATACTGCCAGTCTCCTTACCCGACTTTTCTGTTTCCTCGTGGAGCTTCTGTGTTCATTTGAGCAGTTGGGCATAATCTCCCCACCGGACTGTAACCTACACGAAGGCTGGGACTTCGTCTCTTGCTCACTGCTGTAGCCCCAGTTTCTGGCACATGATAAGTGCCCGATAAACATTTTTTGACTATTTGAAGGAATTGCTTGGAGTCTTGGTTCTCCACTACCTTGCCCCGCTCTGGCACTCAAACACTGGTGCCCTACCACCCAATTTCTCCCAAATCTAAGTTTTTCCTCTAGTCCAAGGTAACTGGTGTGGCAGATTGTATTTTTCAGATGGTCACCACAGTACATGTCCCATATCACGTGCCCTTCTTACACACTGATGTTGATAGTCCTGCCTTTGAGAAGTGTATCTCCTCCTGCATCTGTGCTGACCTGTGATTACAGT
>NW_007829683.1:0-782 GCF_000696425.1 Galeopterus variegatus
CTGTCAAATATTATATAGCGATCAAAAAGGACTAAACACTACTACGCTCAAGAACATGAACAAGTCTCACAGACCTATGTTAAATAAAAGAAGCCAGATACAAAAGAATATGTTCTCTATTATCCCATTTATATAAGCAGGCAAAACTGATCTCTACCAATAAAGCACAAAATCAGGGTTAACTCTGGAAGGCGATAATAACTAGGAAACTATACATGGTAATCTGTAATCAAGTATATTGTTCTAAACGGTGGCTACAGAGTTGGGTTCCCTTTGTACAACTCAATTGACCTTTACACTTAAGATCTGTAGACTTTATTATATGTACGCTATACTTAAATTTAAAAGTTTAAGCAACTCTATACCCCATGAATATGTATAATCAATTAAGTTTCAATAAAAACAAATAAAAGTTTAAAAATTAACTTCTGTTCAATAACAACAAAAAAACTATAGACAAAATTAAAAGGCAAGCCCTAACAACCCACTTAGCCAACAAAGGGTTATATCAGACTATATAAAGAATGCCTACAAATCAATAACAATTTAAAGATCCAGCCCCCCAGTGGAGAAACAATGACCAAGAAAATAAAGACAATTAACCTCAAAACCTTGTAAGGACTTCAGCCAGCCCCTAGATCATCTATTTACCCTCTCTCCTTGGTGATCTCATTCAGCTTTTACAGCTATTAAATACCACAACCTCTCCCTAATTCAGACTTGTATATCCAACTGCCTACTTTTTTTTTTTTTTTTTTTTTTTTTTTTTTTTTTTTTTTTTG
>NW_007829684.1:0-782 GCF_000696425.1 Galeopterus variegatus
AGAACCAGAGCTGACTGGACCAGAGATGGACCAAAGGTGGACATGAGAAAACAATACACAAACTAGGAAAAATCGATCTGATTCTGTTTCTTTCAAGTATTTGAATTAAGTATACGATTTAGTGCCTTTTGAATGAAAATCATTAAGTGATTCCCTGTTAGATAACTCAGACTAGGATTTACCTACTCATCTGGGGCTATGTGAAAGCAGACATAGAAGGATGGAGAGAGATAAAACACAAATAAGTAGGTGAGAGAGAGCGAGTGAGAAAGCATGCACACCAGTTTTGTCCTCAAGAGACAGAGGAATTATCTTTTCCAGTTTTCCAGTTTCAGTTCTAGTCTCTCTGTGAAAAGGCCGTGCCTCTCATTTACAAGACTTGGATGTCCATGGGGTAACTTTGTATCATCTTTCAACTTTTGTTAGAATGGATGGGTTCCTGTTCTTTGAATTAGGAGGTTGCCTGTCAAGAGGATTGTTATTTCAAAGTGAAGTCTACAAAACTGTCATCCAAAATATGTGTGTGGGGTGGGGAGGGGTATGCATACATACAAATACACGTGATATATTAAATATAGTATATTATCAACATATTACTATCATGTTAATAACATAATATAAAATTATATATATATATATATATGTGTGTGTGTATATATACATTTCTTCCACAAGTATCTTCAATATCACTTTCTGAAGCTTGTGCTTCACTGTGCACGACGCAAGTCACAGAGGAGATTGTGGAGGGAAGGAGGAGGAGCAGTTGAATCTAGAAAGAACGA
>NW_007829685.1:0-782 GCF_000696425.1 Galeopterus variegatus
ATTTTAACTTCTCAATATACATTGTAGTTGATTTTCATGACCCTTTACCTGTTCCTCTTTCTCTCTTTCCTCTCTCCTCTCCCCACCTTACATCATATCTTTACACTTGTCTTAACGAGTTCAAGGAATTGTTGTGATTTATGTTGTCTACTTCCCCCCCACCCTTTATTTGTTTTGTGTTTATTTAATTATTCATTTTTAGCTCCCACAAATAAGTGAGAACATGTGGTATTTCTCTTTCTGTGCTTGACTTGTTTCACTTAATATAATTTTCTCTAAGTCCATCCATGCACAATGTTAACTTTATTTTTCTTAATAATGAGAAATTATTTCTAGAATAGCAAAGCTAATACCAGTGTCTCTCCACAACTAAAGATTTTTCCTACAAATGCCACCAATGTTAATATAAATCTCTCCTAAATTCAAAAAAGCCAATCAACTATTTGTCCATATTTGGAGAATTTATAGTAAGTTTATTATTAGCTTTGATGTTGTTTTGATTAATTTATTCAGTAGTTCACTGGCAATTTTCCTAATTGATTTATTTTCAAATATATGACAGGTATTCAAATTCATGGAATGAATTGCATAGTATTAATGGGCCTGCTTAATACCTTCCTTTCAAACCCACATGATATTAAATTACCTGTTTAATCTACGAAAGTAGAAAATGAAATATCTTACTCAACAAAGAATTATTTCTTTACACATCCATCGTATGTGCTCAAGCAAAGTGGAAATTCCATGATCACTTAAGTAATTAAGGTAAATCAGATAAATTT
>NW_007829686.1:0-782 GCF_000696425.1 Galeopterus variegatus
GAAGAAGAGTGTTGCAGCAGAGCAATTGCACGTGGGATGACCCTGCGATAAGAGTATTTGTGGGATACTTAGAGAAATTAAAGTGGTTCCTTCTAGCTAAAAGGTAGAGTTTGGGATTGTGTGACTGATGGAGGACAATGGAGTACCATCAAAAGATTTCCAACAGAGGAGTGAGTAGCATGAAAAAGCATTCAGTTAACCTCATGGAGAATGAATTGGAGAGGGGCATTGACAGAAATAGGGAGATGGTGGTGGCCATAGCTAGGACAATGACTGGGTAGCTGGCTTCAAAAGATACTAAACCCAGAGAACCAACAAGACTTGGTGATGGACCGGGTGTGGGAGGAAAGGAGAGGAAGGAAGCAGGAATGGACTTTCAGGTTTCTGGCTGAGGTGATGGTAGAAATAATGATACTTGAGGAGAAGCATATTAGTAGAGAACAAAAGGGGAAAGAATTTGCTTTCAATTGTTGACGTGTTGAGTTTGAGGTGCCTTTGAGAGTTAGGTTGAATATAGTAGTCTAGAGCATCTTGTCCAGTATACTTGTCAAATATAGTGTGACTTACATACACAATTCAAAATTTTCTAGTGCCCACATTTTAAAAAGTAAAAAGAAGTAGATGAAATTAGTGTTAACAGGATGTCTCTTTGTTCTACTAAGGCTTTGACATCTGGTATGTATTTTGTACTTCACAGTGTGTCTCAATTTGGACCAGTCACATTTTTTTTTTTTTTTTCCTAAAAGATGACCGGTAAGGGGATCTTAACCCTTGACTTGGTG
>NW_007829687.1:0-782 GCF_000696425.1 Galeopterus variegatus
TTTGTAGAAGATATAGTGCTCAGTAAATCAATCCTAAAATACAATTAGAGTTAATCTCAGTCCTGCCGTTAATTTTCAATGTGACCTTAGGCTGCTTATTGAACTTTTCTGTATTTTAGTGTCCCAGCTGCAAAATGCAAATACTGTAACACAAGCTAACATGCTGAGCTAAGGGAAAGAAAACTAATATAAACCTTACTAAAATGCTTAGTAAATAGAAAATCTTATATAAATGCTAATCTAAATATATTCCCCCATTTTCTCACAGTGATGGTAATAGACTAGAAAGAGGTGACAGGCACAAAGTACTACTCAACCATTGGATGCAAAGCGAAAGAAAAAAATGAGATGAAATGCACACACAACTCCCCCTAATACATTATCTACATATTATCTGGCACTTTTGAACAGAGACTAAAATAATGTATATGAATTGCTATGAGTTACCATGATTGAATTGTGGAATCATCAGTCACTATTCTGTCTTACAGAAAACTACAGTCCTGCCTGTGACACTCTGATAATTACAACATATAGAAAACATACTCATTATCCCATGTTTTCAGTAATTTATCTAAACTATTCATTGATTTAAGGCCTTCATATGCAAGTGGAATTTTTGGCTTGAGAGAACCTGCTCAGAGAGATCGAAATTAAGGAGATCCTGGGGAAAGAAGGAGACTATCTGTCTTGGAAATATCTACATATACAGTCCTGAATGCCTCTGTCCTCAAGGACAAAGCCTAATGGACGAATTGTTTTAGAAGGTAACTTTTCTAAAT
>NW_007829688.1:0-782 GCF_000696425.1 Galeopterus variegatus
GGGACCGGCAACGGGATTGCAAACCTCGGTGTTGCCCCCGCGCCTCGCTCAGCCAGTGAACGGGAACCGGTCTGTATGTGGGATCCGAACCCTCGGGCGGGAGCGCAGCCGCGCTTCCCAAGCGGTGCACTATCCAGTGCGCCACCGGGCCGGCCCAACCCAGGTGACATTTTAACACTTTAGGAACATTTTTAAATATTCCTGGACAGGCTATACAAACATTTTCTATACACAGGTGTTCCTCCAAACCCCAAAACCAATACACAAAGTGTACTAAATTTTAAACTTACAACCCTCAATTCAGAGTATGATTGAATTATAATCCATGTCATTGATGACAAGATTCAGAGAACATTATTTTAAATATTTAGCTATTCTTTAAAAATTTATCTAGAGCACTATATTGGACCATTCCAGCTTCTCTGCCCCCAACATCTTCTTTTTATATTTGTTTAGATAGGCCGCATTGTAGCCTCCAACATACCCTCCTTTTCTGCATCAAGTAAATACGAGCTGTGTTCCTATCTAGGTATCACGTGGTTATTCCCAGAGATCAGAGATTTAGGATCTAGGACATAAAAACACTGGATTTCCCTCCTAACATCCTCTGTATCACACCGCAACTCATGAATAATTGTGCTTGGTGCATTCACATTTAAATGAGAATGTAAATGAGTTTTACAAGCATGTAAAACTACCTTCCTTTCAAAGAAATTATGATTTGTTGGGAAATAAAATGAGCACACTTAAAACAATATTAAGCATTACAATTACAGAGAAGC
>NW_007829689.1:0-782 GCF_000696425.1 Galeopterus variegatus
GCATTTGACAAAATTCAACATCCTTTCATGATAAAGACTCAACGAATTAGGTATAGAAGAAACTTAACACAATAAAAGCCAAGTATGACAAACCCACTGCCAACATCATTTTGAATGGGGAAAAGCTGAAAGCTTTTTCTTTAAGAACAGGAAAAAGACAAGGCTGCCCACTGTCACCACTCCTGTTCAAGACAGTATTGGAAGTTCTCACCACAGCAATTAGACAAGAGAAAGAGATAAAGGGCATCCAAATAGGAAAAGATGAAAGCAAATTGTCTCTGTTTTCAAAAGACATGATACTATATATAGAAAACCCAAGAAACTCTACCAAAAAATGCTTAGAGCTGATAAACAAATTCAATAAAGTTGTAGGATTAAAAGTCAATATACAAAAATCAACATCATTTTATGCCCCAACAAGAAACCTGAAGAAAAAGAAATCAATGAAGCAAGACCATTTACAAGAGTCACCCCCCCAAAAAAAATACCTAGGAATAAATTTATTCAATGACGTGAAAGATCTCTTCAATGAGAACTACAAATAATTGCTGAAAGAAATAAAAGAGAACACCAAAATATGGAAAGACATTTCTTTTTCATGGATTGTAAGAATCAATGCAGTGAAAATGTCTGCATTACACAAAGCCTTCTACAGATTGAATGCATTCCCCATCAAAGTAGCAATGATATTCTTCACAGAAATAGAACAATCAACACTAGTGTTCCTAAGGATCAACCAAATACTACAAATTGCCAAAGCAATCCTGAGCAAAAAAAAAAAA
>NW_007829690.1:0-782 GCF_000696425.1 Galeopterus variegatus
TCCTGTCTCAAGTCACGAGTGCTAAATAAGAAAGTAGACTTGATGGCGTTGTCTTCTCCAACGAGAGCATTGTTTGGGTTTCTGAGTATAAGGAGTAGGTGGTGGGGAGAAAAACATGATCTTTAGAAAAGCCAATATTGGAAGATATTTAGATACCACGTAGAGAAGGACGTATGACATAAACCTGGCCCCTCCACAGTAGACTGTGGCTGGGAGGGCTCCTGTGATCTTCATGTTCCTCGAGCCCCATAAGGGATGGTGAAGTGTAGGAGAAGCAGGGGCAGCACGCATGAGGCTCGTTGTTCTCTGGACCGTGTGGGAGGCTGTGCAGAATCCCACTGTGGAGTTCTGCTGAGATTCTTACCTGCTCTGGAAGACCCAAAAGAAGTGCTTTTCAAAGCAGGTGGTAGTGGGGGCACCAGTAAGACTTCCACGGGTGGAATATTCCACAAAGATCTGTCTTTGAGATAGAGAAGAAGCCTCTAGAAACACGAAGAGAATTTACTTATTCTCTATCTCTGTACCATGAAAAAAGGCAATTCTGTAAAAGTCTGCAAGGCACACTGTTGTGTGATTCACTATCATTTATTGAGCAGTTATCATATGCTCAGCACTGTGCTACATACTTTACATGTATATCGCATTTACTACTTACAACTTCTCAGTGAGCAGGGGATGTAAGTAATGTCAAGTAACACACGAGGAAGTTGGAGAATGACGTAGGTGCACTGTGGACTTTTGAAACACAGTCCTCCCTCTGTATCCATGGGTTCCACATCTAG
>NW_007829691.1:0-782 GCF_000696425.1 Galeopterus variegatus
AAAAAAAAAAAAAAAAAAAAAAAGAACAACCAGGAAATATCCTCTTTACTCTACCTGAAGGCTTCTATAATATAAGATGTTGGAGTTGCTCCTGAATTCAAATTTGGTTGCCATGATAGTGTTACTGTATTTCTGCTGACATCTGTAACTTCAGGTTTTGAGGGGGCACTAGGGATTAAATTTGGATCGGTGGGTCTTGGAGGTTGAACTGGAACTCCAAACTCTAACAAGTGGGAAAAAGACAAAAGAAATATTTACACTTATACAGATAAGCAT
Source organism: Galeopterus variegatus (assembly GCF_000696425.1). Classification (NCBI taxonomy): domain Eukaryota; kingdom Metazoa; phylum Chordata; class Mammalia; order Dermoptera; family Cynocephalidae; genus Galeopterus; species Galeopterus variegatus. Next base: position 277 of record NW_007829691.1, read on the forward strand.
ATGCCTGTAGATAACATGTCCTACTCAGGGACCAGGACAACTACTTCATCGATTTACCAGTATGTAAAAAACTGTATTTGATGCTTTTCTTTAAGGCAAAAATACCATCTAATTTACCTTGGACTTCAATGTAAGCACTCCATGACGCTTCACCACTGGGGGTTGATGCAATGCAGGTGTACCGACCAGTGTCACCCAGCTGAGAAGACAGATGGAAAATAAACACTTGGAACAATAAAAGCTTACTGAGCTGGAAAAGCAACTAGAGGTTTGTATATGGTCCCTGAATGTGGATATCTGCATTAAAATTTGCTAACCAGAAACTTCCTCTTAATTGAATATATTTTTATTGAATGTGGAGGAAAATATTGCAGAGACAGAAAAAAGGAGCTTCTGGGCCGGCCTGGTGGCGCACTGCTACAGTACGCCGCTTGGGAGTGCGGCTGTGCTCCCGCCGAGGGTTCGGATCCCACATACAGACTGGCCGCTCACTGGCTGAGTGAGGT
>NW_007829692.1:0-781 GCF_000696425.1 Galeopterus variegatus
AAAATCAAACATGTGTCTGGTTGAGTTGCAATAACTGAGTTCTTCCTCCTTTTTACTGCTACCACCTTAGCCCAAGCTGCTGTGCTCTTTCCCCTGGTCATTCATTCATTCATTCAACAAATACTTATTGAGAACCTGCTACGTGCCAGGCACCATTCTAGATTCCCAGACTACAATATTGAACAAGTCATAGAAAGTCCCTGTTTTCATGTAGCTTTTTTTTTTCTAGTGGAGGAGAAAAACAATAAATGTATTAATATGTGATGTTTCATTGGGGGCATTTAATGCTACAAAGGTGAATAAAGCAGGATAAGCGGACAGAGAATGCCTGAGAAAGGTTTTATTTTCCATCAGCTGGTCAGGAGGGGCCAGGTAGGGAGGTAAATCAGGTCACAGACCAGAAGCATTGAGGGAGGGAGTCATGCAGGTAGCAGAGGTAGAGCGTTCCACCTGGTGAAGGGAACAACAAATGCAGACACTCGGGTCTGTCACAAGTGCCTCTCCTCTTGCCCCTACACTGGTCTCTTTATTTGCTCTTGCCCTACTCTGCCCCTCGTCTGTTCTCTACCCAGCAAACAGGAGGGTAAGTGCTGCTTACAGGGAAGCAGCTCCTGTTTGCTCTGCACATCAGCAGCAGAGGTTGTTAGGCTCAGCAGGGCTTGCAGTGGGGTTTGGTGGTGGGGATGGAAAAGGCTGGATCACTGCATGTAACAGTGAGAAGAGCTGAGGGTCTCTGGCGGACTCTTCAGGAGGGAAGGGCAAAGGAGGAGAGGAGTGAAGG
>NW_007829693.1:0-781 GCF_000696425.1 Galeopterus variegatus
TCTCAGTTCTTTCTAAAGAATACTTATGATGTCATTTGAGTTACATAGAACCAGAACCATCCTGTGGCAAAGGCATTCCTATTCACTACTTTTACATTAAATGATAGAAAGGGCCTTTTAACTGCCATTTACTCTGCTGATATTTCTAAGATGTAAGTGAACTTTAAGAAATTAAGCACTCTGAAAAGACCAAGGCACCTAGGAGCCTCCATAAGAAATTATATGACATTGGGTAGGTTCCATATGAGAAGTGAAATTAAAAGCATTCTGCACACCACCTCCAATTTAGTCTTCTTTAAAAACATCTATGGTAGGCTGAGTAATGGTCTCCAAGATATCCAGGGAACTATGAATGTTACTGTATGTGGCAAAGGAACTTTCAGGTATGACTAAGTAAAGGATCTTGAGATGGAGAGATTATCCTGGATTATCTGAGTGGACCCCAAATGATAAGAACAAAGTGTCTTTATAAAGTAAGAGATAAAACAACAATGAAAGCAAGAGGTTGGAGTGATGTGAGGAAGGGGTCAGGTGCCAAGGAATGCAGGTGACCTCCATAAGAGTATAGTCAAGGGAACGAGATCCCCCCACTATAGCCACAAGAAGAAACAATCCATACCAACACCGTGACTTTACCCAGTGAAACTGATTTTGGACTTCTGACTTTCAGAACTGTAACAATTTTGTGTTCCTTTAAGCCACCAAGTTTGTAGTTACTTGTTCAGCAGAAATAGGAAGCTAATATACACTGATTTCATCCATATTTACTCTCCTAAAAATT
>NW_007829694.1:0-781 GCF_000696425.1 Galeopterus variegatus
AACCTGCATTATTGTAAACTTGATGCATAGAATTCAAATAACAAGAACATTAAAAATGATAATTCTTTGTCAAAGAGTATATACTATATGAATATAATTTGTGACATCAATAACAGAAAGTGGGTAGAGCTGTAAAAGAGTAGAGTTTTTGTGTTTGATAGAAGTTATCGGTTTAAAAATAGAATGCCATAATTTGAAGAGGTCTTTTATAATTGCCTAATTAGCACAAAGAAAATATCTGTAGAATACGCACAAAAGTATATGAGAAGGGTTCAGTGTGTATCACTGCACAACGGACAAAAAACAAAAACACAAAGGAAGGCAGTAAAAAAGGAATGTAGGAAAAAAAACCCTACAAGTCCTACAAAAAACCAGTGAACAAAATAGGAATCATAAATCCTTTCCTATCACTAATTACTTTAAATGTTAAGTATTGAATTCCCCCATCAAAGGACACAGACTGGTGGAGTGTATTAAAAACAAACAAACAAGGGCCAGCCCGGTGGCGCACTGGAGAGTGCGCTGTGTCGGCGCTCCTGCCGAGGGTTCGGATCCCATGTGGAGACCATTCCCGCTCACTGGGTGAGTGCGGTGCGGGCGCGACACCGAGGGTTGTGATCCTGTTACTGGTCAGAAAAAAAAGACAAAAAGGAAAAGAAACAAACAAACAAACAAAGATCCAACCATATGCTATCTATTATAGACCTTCTTTAGGTCAACGATACACATAAGCTGAAAGCAAACTGATGGAAAAAGATATTCGATGCAAATGCTAAGCAAA
>NW_007829695.1:0-781 GCF_000696425.1 Galeopterus variegatus
GAAGAGCATTTTTGTTATACAGTGAGGCAGGGAGAAATCTATCTGGCCCCTGGTGAGTACACCTGGGTGCTCCTTGGTACTCCCTTGCCCAATTTGGACAGTAAATGGACAAATAGAGCAACTCTGGCCCGAGCAGGTCATGTTGGCCAGGGTCCCAGACCCCTCTGAGATGAGCATCTGGTTACTCCACCAGGTAAGCCACTGTTAGCTGAGGGAGGGTGGGAGGATCCAGAATAGATAATAAAGGAGAGAGAAGATGAGTATCAGTTGCAGCTGCCAGACTGGCTGCAGCAGTGGGGGCCGTTGTTCACCCCACTAGCCTTCCTCTTCTAAGTTCCCCCAAGGAGAGGCGTACTGGAATCCTGGAGGGGCTGCTACCTGAAGTATATGAAAGAATGGATCCTACTCGTGCAAGGGATGGGCTGTGTTGGACACTGGGATGCACCAAACAGATCCCTCTTTAGTAATGAAGAATGTATTTCCCCAGCTTCTGCGAGTGCTGCCTGAAAAAACTCTTCAGCCATCAGCTCCCTTTGGAGAATGCCTTAGGTGAAGAGAGATGCCTTGCCCAAGGTCACATCCCACACCCAGTGACACACCCAACAATCAATATGGGGGCATAGAGGTTCAACTCACTAGCCTCAAATGGGGGACAACTCCTTGTGGGGTCAGCTGAAGCCTCTGCTGAGGCTGTATAGGAGCTCAACTTCTCCTTCTGTCCACTCCTCCCTCGCCTTCCCTTTCACAAATATTGACTCAGAAAGTGCTCCCTGCCGAACCT
>NW_007829696.1:0-781 GCF_000696425.1 Galeopterus variegatus
AACCACTATATACTATTATACTCTACTACTATATACCTAGTAGAATGGCAATAATCAAAAAAGACAACAATATCAAGTGTTGACAAGGATGTGGAACAGGAACTTTCTTTACCCCAGTGATGAGAAGGTAAAGTGGTGCAGCCATTGTGGAAAACATTATAACTTCATAATAGACAAAATGTAGAAACAACTCAAATATCCATCAACTGGTGAATGAATTAACAAAATGCAGTATAACTATATAATGAAATATTATTCAGCAATAAAAGAATGAACCACCAACCTATATTACAATGATGATAAATATCAAAACATTATGCTAAGAGAAAAAAAGCCAGACCAAAAAGGCTATATGTTGAATAATTCCAGAAATTTCCAGAAAAGGCAAATCTACAGAGACAGAAAGCAGATTAGTCGTTGCTGGAGTGGGAGGACAGACAGACTGCAAATGGGCAAAAGGCAACTTTCTGCAGAAATGGAAATGTTCTAAATGTGAATTATGGAGATGGTTGCATAACTGTGCAAATTTACTATAAATCATTGAATTTACAACAAATGGATTTTATGATATGTAAATTACACCTCAATAAAGCTCTTTTTAAAAAGCTATGGCCAGGAGACACATAAAATAGTGGGCCTGGTTCAGAGGGCAAAGCCTTTAGTCACATTCATCACATAAATCATATTCAGTCCAAAGACAGAAACATAATGAAGATGAAGAACAAATTTTCTTTCCCTTCAATTTTATTTATCAAAAGCAATTTCTGGGCCGGCCTGGTGG
>NW_007829697.1:0-781 GCF_000696425.1 Galeopterus variegatus
AAGCAGGTGGGCCACTGGAGCAGAGACAAAATGGGGAAAAAAAACAAAGAAAACCCAAAAAACTAAAACCTCTCACAGCCAAGTAATTTACTGTAACAAAAAAAATCAACTATCAAAGACCCACTACATTTAAATATTGAGTGAGAATAGCTCCAAGAAAATGACACCAGCTGAACATGTTGACAATGAATTCAATGATTTGCTGAAAGATTTAAGGATATTTATAAGAGAAGACTCTACTACAGTATAGGAATGTTGGGGTATGAAGAGTTGTTTGGTTTGCATCCCCTTATTTTTATTATTTTATTTTTTAAGTGACTCCTCACATACAACCTTATTTTTTAAAAGGTAATTAACAATGAAAAATATAATACACAGACACAGAATTCTTTAAAATTTCATATATTACTTCTAAGGAACCAGGAAAATTTGGGAGTTTCCTAAAGCCTACACCTCCCTGATAGAGTTTGATGTGTTGTCCCCCCAAAAACTCATGCAGAAATCTGATCCCCAATGTAGCAGTGCCGGAAGCTGTTTGAGTCATGAGGGCCGATCCCTCATGAATGGATTAATGCTCTCCCTGGGGGAAGAGAGGTAATGAGTGAGTTCTCGCTCTGCTAGGTCTTGCAAGAGCTGGATGTTTAAAAAGACCCTGGCACCTCCTCTCTCTCTCTCTCTTTTGCTTCCTCTCACCATGTGATCTGCTTGTACCCATCGGCTCCCTGCCATTTTCCACCATGAGTAGAAGCAGCCTGAGGCCCATGCCAGATGCAGCTGTCCC
>NW_007829698.1:0-781 GCF_000696425.1 Galeopterus variegatus
TAGAAGAGATGCATAGGGCAAGCTTGAGTGGAGGTGTCCCAGGGGGATGAGTGGAACTTCTATCCCTCTCTGGAAGTGCCATCCTCTCAGCACCTTGATGTGTTTATCAACCAAAAGCTCTCTGAACTCCATCATTAGGGGGGTTTATTGAGGTTTCATTATGTAGGCATGATTGATTAAATCACTGGCCATTGGCAATTGACTTAATCTTCAGCCTTTCTTCCCTTTTCAAAGGTTGGATTGGGGGAGGGGGGGATGAAAGCTCCAAGTCCCTGTGAATGTCTTGGTCTTTCTGGCATTTAATCCTCATCCTGAAAGTATCTAGAGACCCTGACTACCAGTCATCTCCTTAACATACAAGATAGTCTTATCACTTTGGAGAGTCCAAGGATTTTAGGAGCTGTCTGCCAGAAACTAGGAACAAAGACCAAATATTTAATTTTTATTATGTCACATAATATATGTAACTACCATAAGATATAATGTGCCCTAACCTGCAGGACTAAATATGTTCCTGCTATGTACTATGTTTGTATGGATGAATTGAAAATATGACTAAGTTGTGGCTAGAATACTGTATTTAGAAACAAAAATGGCTGGTTAGCAGAAAGAAGATATTAGCTGCCACATTGAAACACTGCAGCTCACCTCTCGGTGTCCAGATATTTCTTATTCACATACCTAAAAACCAATGATTGAAAGAGAGACTTGGTCCCCTTGGCCAAAGTCAACATGACACCCCAGCACCTATACACAGAAAAATTTCCTCTCATCATTTCCC
>NW_007829699.1:0-781 GCF_000696425.1 Galeopterus variegatus
GAAGGGCGCGTCCCCACAGGGCTTCCCCGACGTCAACGAGTTTCACGGGCGCTGTTTCAGCCGTCACGCGTGAGCTCCCCCGACTCTTCCTGCGGCAAAGAATGACGATTGCTGGAGCCTTGCAAACCCGCCACCTACCCAGCGTGTAGAGCGCGATCCTGCCCGTGTACTGGGAGATCTTTCGACAAACTGGATGCCCAGGGCGCAGGTGGCATAGGACTGGAGGGGACAAGCAGAGCCACGTCACGCCACCCGCAGCCCTCTGGGGCTCACGTCTCAAACTGCAATTCGGTGCTTAGAGTTTGACCCTGTGACGGCTGACAGGCTAATTAGGCCCCAAACTTTTGTCCAGGCCCTGTAGCTCCCAGTGCAAGAAAACAATGCTGACGTTTGTAAGAAAGTCCTTTTTGGGGTAAAAACTAAAAGGATAGAGCTTGGACAGACGTGTGGACACATTTCTTTCCCTGGGTCACACTCCTTGCCACTGTGTGGTGGACGCGCTGTGTTATTCAGAGGATAGTGAGGGGTCGATCGTTTCCTGTTAGGTGTGAAGACAGATAAAGGGAGACAGAAAGAAAATGAAGGGAACCTGAACAGAGACTGGAAGGAGGCCAGGTGCCCCGCGACGGTCACAGCGACTCTCTGTGCTTCCCACATCCTGTCCCTGGGACAGGAGGGAAGCTGAGGCTGAAGCCACCGAGGCGCTGCCAGTGACCCGCCTGATGGGATGAGAGGGAGGGGCCGTGTCCACAATGCCAAGTGGACTCTTTCATCATCTTGT
>NW_007829700.1:0-781 GCF_000696425.1 Galeopterus variegatus
GCTCCAGACCCGTTGCCATCTTAAAAGCCAGAAAATCTCAATTAAAGTAAATTAAATCTTTTTCAGGAGTTATAGCTTCTGGCAATCTCAATATTACAGAGTTCCAGTTGGTATAGAAATGTTATGAAATAAAAGCAGAAAAAAAACCTCATTTCAAAGAGTTTAAAAATTACTTAATTAGAATTTCAAGAAGCTGTTCATTTAGAATGTTAATATAAAACTAACGTATGGGATCAAACATTTTGGTTTCTGATCTAAGACACTAAGATAGCTTTATCGTTTTCTTTTTTTTTTAATGTCAGAGGCAAAAGGATGCATGTTGGAGGTGAGGAAAATGATGATCACTTCAACCCTTTGGTCCATGACAAGGGGAACCTGTCCTCTCTCTCTTTTTATGCCTTTCTGGCTTTCTTTTTTTTCCCCCTGAAGCAAAAGCAATTAACAATTTAATTCAGGACCTAATAATCACTGGGCCCTGCTTCCCCAGGGGAAAGAGTTAATGCACCATTGACCTCTTACCTCACTTGTGTTCCCAGGCACCAAGTTGATAGGCACAGGGCCACCTCTTTGCAAGTCACCTCAAGTGTTCTTTCTTGTTACGTCTTCATCCTTACATAATTGGAATTGCAGTCTGTCTGAAGACCCAATGATTCTAAATTCAAGTTGTACACAGGTTTCTTTTCATAAGCCACATTCTCCAATCCAAATTGTTAACAGGGTATTACTTTTGAAAATAGTGGGATTTCATATCATATTTCATATGATAGCCCATAAGTCAGAA
>NW_007829701.1:0-781 GCF_000696425.1 Galeopterus variegatus
CTCTATATATATGTACATAAGTGTGTGTTACATCTACATGTTCATGTGTTCATGTCTATATGTGTGTTTGTATTGTCTGCATGGTTCCAAATTGGCTTATAATTAATGCATGCTCATTAAATAAATAAATATACTTTTCAAGTTCATGTGACTTTAATTTTCTAAAGTCTTAATGAAATAAATATGTTTTCAAAATTCGATTTAAACTTTCTGCCTAAATTTGCCTTTAGGTACAACAAATGGGAAAAGAACACCCAGAATTAGTGTGATCTTTTCAGGGAAAACTCTTTAAGGGGTTATTAGATATGGGAGCTGACATTTCTGTCATATCCTGAACATGTTGGCCTGCTTCTTGGCCTCTGCAACCAGCCATGACTGAGTCCCTAGCATATTGGCCTGTTTCTTGGACTTTGCAGCCAGCCATGACTGAGCTCCAAGGGATCAGCCAACCAAATGCACCTTGGCAAAGTAGCTCTTTCCCCACTTCGACTGACAATGAAGGCCATTCCAGGATTTTTCGTCCTATGTGCTTTCTTCTATACCTATTAATTTGTGGGGACATGATATCTTGCAGGAAATGGGAGCTTTACCATTGAGTCCCAATGAAATTCTGCACCATTCCTCTCCCTCTTTATAATGGGGACCCTGATATCTCATGCCACCACTGATCCAATTTCTTGGACCTCAGATACACCTGTATAGGTGGATCAGTGGCCCCTCACTCAGGAGAAATTGCTTGCTTGTCAAAATTTGGTTCAAGATCAACTTCAAAAGGGCCATA
>NW_007829702.1:0-781 GCF_000696425.1 Galeopterus variegatus
ATGGCTAACGTGTAAACAGGCAGACAGTGGGCGTCGGCAAGAGCGTGGAGCAGGTGGAGCTTGCCCACGTCCTGGGCCAGGCGGGGGGACCTGGCTCACCTGTTCCTGGAAACCACTGGGTGGCATCTTCTCAGCTGGACTCCCACTCACTGCAGGAGGTGGCAGCCCACTCGGGGTGTGCACCTGCAGAGACACGGACACCTGTGGCAAGAGATCAGGACAGATGCTCACCGCAGCTTTCATTCTAACGGCGCAGACCGGACATCTGCCCAGGACGAAGAACGGCACTTGCCGGGGACACCACGCAGAGACAGCCTGCATGAAGGGACGCCTCAGGCTGCACCACGGCGACCCCACGAACTGAAGCCAGGAGCAGAGTGTGCAGACCACGAGAGGTGGCAGAGTTAAACTATGGTTTCAGAACTCGACAGGGACAGTGGTTTCTTTTGGGAAGCAGGGACAGTGCCGGGAGGGCGTGGCAGCTCCTGGGGTTCTGGAACGTTCAGCTCTTGATTGGGTGATTGTCTGTGACGTGGATGTGCTTGATTTGTGAAAAGTCATCAGCCTGCAGAAAGACGCTTGTTCAAATATGATATTCACAATGGGAAATTACAAACATCAGAGACGTGCCCACTGGGGAAAGTTTCTACAATAGATTACGGTGTACATACACTGAGTGCTTTTGATGTTACACATCAAAAATTACACAGGAAAGAAAAACAATAAAAATTTAATTTAAAAAATAAATAAAAATTTAAATTTAATTAAACAATTAAAAAAT
>NW_007829703.1:0-781 GCF_000696425.1 Galeopterus variegatus
ATTTTAATTCATTTAACCATCATGGTAAACCTTTTGTTATCTACATTCCAGATGAGGAAACGGAGGCAGAGAATTTACTCACCTGAGATTACACTGAGGAAGAATGGTAGAGCTTGGATACCAATCCAGGTTGTGTGTTTAGCCATTATACATTCTGCCTCCCTGGAGAAAAGAAAAATAGTCTGGGAGTTTTCCTTATGACATTTGACATTCCTTCAGAATCTGTGTCAAACAAATTGCCATACTAAAGCATGCTTGGTGTCCAGAGAATCTAATCTATCTGCAGTGCCAGCCTCCCTCCCACAAAGCAACAAGTGTGTCCCTGAGTCACCCATGGTGTGAGCATCTGGCTGGAGCTTACCCCTTCCGGGCCAGCGTGCCTGTCTGGGAGTGAAGCTGCCCGACTGGCTTTTCTACCAACATCACACAGGGAAATAATTTTGTGAGGCGTCTCTGTACTTTTCTAACTTCCTTGAATAATGGTGTTACTTAAATGGTTATGAAACATGACTTGAAAATTATTCTTCTTTGATTTAAATAGAGGTGTAGTTAATGAAACATATCAACTTTGAGAGTCACTGCATAATGTCTCACCTTCGTTAAGTGTACTTCATAATTTGGATTGTTGAATAGTCAATCAATACAATGCTTTTAAGAGAAAACCATCCCTAAAAATCATAAACATATCTATAGAATCTTCTTCCACTTCTTTTTCTTTTCTTTTTTTTTTGTCTTTTTCCGTGTCTGGCAACGGATCGCAACCCTCAGTGTCGCACCCGTA
>NW_007829704.1:0-781 GCF_000696425.1 Galeopterus variegatus
AAAGCAAAATCTTGGCTACTCTGCTGAACCCCAAAGGACTGCATTACATATTTTGCAAAAGTATTGCCTTCCTTTTCCACATGCCCCTCCCACAGCTTGGCAGAGATCTAATGATTTGTCAAGGGCCAGTTTAAATGTCAACTCTTCTTTGAAGGCCTTGCCAAAACTCATTGGCTCTGCTCCATAGATTAACTCTCTCTATCTTTTTTAATTCTACAGCACTTAATACAAGTGATTAGGATAATATAGAATATTTATCAGATTTTATTATACTGTGGTTGTTTATATACTGTTTTTCATCCTAGATAGGAAGTTCTTTGATAGAAGAAAACTTTTGTTTGTCTGTTTGTTTGTTGATAGAAGAAAACTTTTGTTTGTCTGTTTGTTTGAATTAGTGCCTAGCACACAGCATGGAATATAGTAAGTATTCTATGGATTTCACTTAAATCAAATGAAGATCTTCCTAACTTCCTGACTTTTCCTTTAAGCTGTTTTATCACATTGAACTAAAGGCTATTATTAAATGATTATATTACTGGATAAACATCAAGTTATTATTTTGCTCTTTGATGATAATTTTGGGTTTCAGGCAGTTTTCTGTGCTAAGCTGAAGGTCATGAAACCATTGAGGTTAAAGGGAAAGCTCTTTTAAATTAATAATATCTGAGAGGTTATCAACTTCCCACATGCATCCATTTTAAGCAGATTTGGGAATATTCGCACACAGATACATAGTAAACATACACACATATGGCATTTATAGATTTAGTATATAGTAAAA
>NW_007829705.1:0-781 GCF_000696425.1 Galeopterus variegatus
TTTTTTTTTTTTTTTGTGACCAGTAAGGGGATCGCAACCCTTGGCTTGGTGTGGCCTGCACCGTGCTCAGCTAGTGAGCGCCCCGGCCATCCCTATACAGGATCCGAACCCGGGGCCTCGGCGCCAGGGCGCTGCTGTGCTCCCAGTGCCACACTCAGCCGAGTGAGCCACGGGGTCGGCCCAGCAGCACCTGTTTCATGTCCCTTTAGCTCAGCTTTCTTGTGCAAATGGCAGTGAAGGGCTTCCTCCCAGGTGCACCAACTGCAGAAAGATATAAAGAATCTGAGATAAATTCTAAGGATTCTGACAAATTAAAATATGGCTCCCATAGTGAAATAATAGATTTCTCTTTATTTCAAAGGTAGGAAATCTGAGGGTGGGGAATTCATGTGGAAGAACTAGCACTTGTTTCATGCCTACGAAGTTCCAGCCACCAGGGAAGAACAGTTCTGGAGGAAAACAAAGTGTGTGACTGGGGCGCACAATGGCGTTCCTTCCATGCAACCTCCTGCTTATTCTTCTGAGGCTGGTGCCTTTTTAAAAGGTCTTGGCTGGCACAGATGTGACCTCTCCCCTATGCAGTTTTCAATCCCCAGCCCTCTTGGTGGGAGAGAGGACTGTCCAAGTGAAAAGATAGGAGATGTTTGAGAAAATGTATGGTGTGAGAAGCAGGCTTCCCAGTTTTCCCTCTTCTCCACGGCTCTCACACGGAATCAATTTCAGTAGGAATGGACTCAGTGGTGCTAAGAAAGCAGTCACCATCAAGTTTCCTCTCTCTGCT
>NW_007829706.1:0-781 GCF_000696425.1 Galeopterus variegatus
GTCATGCCCAAGGTAGCACCAAGGAACTCTCGAGCCAGCAGATCTGGGTTCAAATCTTGACTCTGCCTCTACCTTGAGATATTCACTTAAACTCTGAGTTTCAATTTCATTTTAATCTCTAAAAATGGGGAAATACAGAATTGGTTGTTAGAGTTACCCAGCCCAGCACCAAGCATGGAGCACATGTTCAGTGAATGGTAATTCTTATTATTTCTATCATGTGATTAGCAATATTATTTGATACTGAATACTTGACCCCAAAGAATCACTCCTTGATAAAACAAGCTGGAAACAAGATGTTTCTGTAGCAGGCCTTGACACAGCCAACATAGTCACCAGAGGATTATAACTGGTCACAGGCCACAGACTGAGGAGTGGGAAGACGGGCAATGTCCCTGAAATCAAACAGTGACCCACAGCGAGGCAAGCCCAGGAACAAAACGAGATATTTCCATTACACACTTCTAGAAGGCTTTTAATTTATCCAATATTCTTGGTTAGCAGGGCCTATTTCTTTATAGAGTTAGGTCAGATTTATTTAACACAAAAAAATTATTATGAATAATTACAGTGCTCCATAAATGTTTACTGTTACGACGGTCCTGGTGGTGATAACCATCATTAGCATCTTTCAGGTCTACAAATCTCTAATTTGCAGCCAGGCTGGGGAATCATCAAGTGAGATTTTCAGAGAAAGGTGAAAGGATGAGAGAGAGACAGAGACAGAGAGAGGGACACTACCCCACGACCCCTGCAGCCAGAAACACTTTCAATTTTGAGA
>NW_007829707.1:0-781 GCF_000696425.1 Galeopterus variegatus
GCTTCATTTGGTGACATGCTCCTTGCTTTCTGCATTTCACCTTCACTGAACTTCTGTAATCCTCTAGAACTGCACTACTCAAATAGCTATGTGTCTACTTAAACGGGAATTTAATTTTAAATAGATTAAAATTAATAAAATTGGGACTTCCACTTCTGGCCAAGATGAATTAACAGACATGGAATTTATTCTCCTGCCTAAGAAAACAAAAATATATGAAATAACAGTTTTCAAGATACTGGACATCAGTCAACAAAGGACAGTGATCTAGGAGAAATGAGAAATGGATAGTTTGCAACATGATTGTCCCAGCTTATTGTCTTGAAAAAGTTTTCAAGGTGCCATGCAAGGAGGGGAAACCCAGGCAAGTTGAGGAGATAGAGCCGAGAGTCTGGGAAGACAAAGACAGCTAGAGTTCATATGCAGAATATTAGAGAGGAGTAAGATGCACAGAGAAAGAATTCTAGAGATCTGTAGAAGGTTCCCCTCAAGTAGTAAGCTCAGTACTGATCAACACATACATGTGAGAAAACTACTTGAGGTTGGGGTAAGAATGATTTAAAAGGATAAGAGTGAAGGATATATCACTTGCACAGCCTGGAATCATATCTACTCCCACCAGCCAGACTAGATAATTCATCTGGCATTGGGTAGAGTACACAGTAGAGCATTGCTTCAGAGGTGGAGAATAATTCATGCTAGACTGAGCAATGTCACACTCCTGTCCAATAAATCTCAAAAGCAAGGCCCCAAAATGTAAAATTGTTTCTAATAAACTGCA
>NW_007829708.1:0-781 GCF_000696425.1 Galeopterus variegatus
TGCCGATAGAATGTGAGTGGATATGAAGTGGGTCATTTCCAGGAGATATGTTAAAATCCCTCGTAAATTCTCTACCCTCTCTTTTGACTTCTTTGCTGAACTTGGAATCCAATTGTTAAAGGCAGAAGAACCACAATTTGCAATGAGCCTAGATGCTGGAATCACCCTCTAAACCTCTACAATTGGTTGCTGTGTTATAAGAAATATTCTTCATTGTGTTAACACCCTGGAGTTTTTGGGTTTCTCTGTTATAGGCATCACTACTTTAGAGCAGCCATCATTACTTTAATATAAGCAAATAAGAAGCATTGGGGGACCCGGTAGGGAAGGAGAATGAATGTAATTTATAGTAACTGGAGAAGGCTTTACTGAGAATGTGGTACGTTAAAAAAGGCATCAGAAAAAGAGGAAACAAGACGTGGATTCCAGATAAACTATTTTCTAGACTGAGGGAACAGCTAGAACAAAGGCCCTGAGACAGGAACATAGTTGATGTATTCAAAAACCGTTAAGGAATTGAACGTGACTGGGAAGAGTGGAAACGTAGTGATGATCTTTAGGATGTTTATGATTTTATTGCTGCAATGAACATAACTTTGTATATATTTTTTTACATAATTGTCTATTTTTTCAGAAAAATAATTTTTTGTTTAAGAAAGATAAATCTAAAGAAGTGACATTCCTGGGTGGCAGGAATGCACATTTAAAATTCTGATACATATTCACAGTTTAGCCCACCAGAAAGAATGTAGCAATTTTACACACTCACCATCCCTGTTTT
>NW_007829709.1:0-781 GCF_000696425.1 Galeopterus variegatus
ATCATAACCACAATTTTTAAATGCATTTCATCATTTTTGCTCAAAAAATCATAAAAATACTTGCCAGAAAATGTCCACCCTGAAATTACATTCCTCATAGGTATTTTGTAATTAGAAAGTTTCAAAAAAAATGCAGCTAATTATTAGAGTGGCCCTTGGCATTTTAAAATAAGAAAACAGGTATTCTTCCTCCTAGTCTTATCATTATCATCATCATTATTGTGCCTTTCATCATTATAATTATTATTGTCTGTCTCATTGAACTTTCAACATGGTCATAGCAACAGAGGAATTTTACTCTACCTTTCTTTTTTATGAAAAAAATAAAGACTTTTTTTCATGTTTATTCAAGCCTGATATGACATGATATTTTCTTGATCTGTCTAACATAATTTTTATTGATTTGATAAAAGAAGGTATCATAGAAGTCACTACTGCATACCAGATTAATGCAAGTGTCAGAACCCTTTTTTCAAAATCAAAAGAATATAGGGGAAAAACAACAGTAGAAAAAAAAGTGGAAAAATGTGTCAGGCAAAAATATTTGATTTTAAATTCAATGGAAGCTTATTTTGAAATTTGCCATTGTTACAATAGTTCTAGTCTTGGTCATTCTGACTGCTTTTTTTCAAATGTTTGGGAACCACACACATTGAAAATATGTCATAGGATCACATTTTCCCCTGCTCAGAAACTCTATAAAGTTCTAATTGAATGTCGTTCAAAGTCATATCAGTCAATGCACTTTAATCTTTTTAATTATGCAACACTAAGCTTACTG
>NW_007829710.1:0-781 GCF_000696425.1 Galeopterus variegatus
CTCACCATCTCTTGGAATCTCTTTTCACCCCGCATCCTGGGAGGGAGAAAAGGGCAATCCCGTTGGCTCCAACCCTCTAGGGAAAGGAAAAACCTGTTAGGGTCCCATGCAGCCACCGGAGATGCCCAACATGAGGTCATTTACTGGTCCAGGTAATTTTTGATTGCCTGATTCTACCTAGTTTTCTAGCCTAATCCTACCTCTACAGTCTTTCATCATATACATCAGAGTATTTCAAAAAAGGTGTTTTTGGAACACCACAAAGGATAAGAGCTGTTATTTCATTCTAAATTACATAAGTGGATATGATAGTATTTGCCTATCTGCTTATGAATATCTATAATATGGCATAATAGGTATGAGATTTCTTAGTAGTTAATTTGATTAGTAGTAGTGGCTGTCATCTACCTCTAATAATTGGCAGCTATCAATAGAGTAAACAGGATAATAGTTGTGTATGATACATTTAGTCAATTTGCATATCTACTAAATATAATTAACTGTTCAACCTTTCTTTTGGAATTTTCATATTAGTCATACATAAACTGTTTAAGCATCTGTTGTGACTGTATAATGTCTAATACCTATAAAAAGTTACTTATTTTGTATCATTCATAGTGGTTCTTTCTCTTTCATTAAAACCAAACTATAAACTATATATTGATTTACATATGTTGTAAATTTCAATACAATTTATATGCTTGATTAATGATTTTATTCTTGCTTAGTTATGTAAAAATTCAAAATTAAAAGGATTTTTTATTATACTACATAATATAAT
>NW_007829711.1:0-781 GCF_000696425.1 Galeopterus variegatus
CACTCTACCGAGTGCACCACTGGGCCGGCCCCAGTACTCCGTACTTTAAATTAATTTAGCATCTTGAAATCAAAAGACAATTTTCCAGTCCCTTGCTTTCCTGTCATCAGAATAGGAAAATCCTTCCTTTTTTATAAATGTGGACTGTATAAACCATTAAGATGGACCTAGGAACTTAAGCCTGGAAGAGCGTGATTCTGACCGGGGATTTTTGCCTGGTTGATCTTTGCATGAAGGGATGTGGGATAGAGAGTTTGTGCTTAAACTACTTTATGCTTAAACTTTATATTAGTTAAAAAATGTTTTAGAATGTGATTTTGGGAAGGTCACTCCCAGCTGGTTTAGCAGGTGGTTTTGTCTGAGCCATGTAGGACCCTGTGTTAGGTGGGGACGTGGTTAGCTTCACTGATGTTCACGGCACCAGGGCGAAGTCAGTGTAAAGCAGGTGTGTGATGGGAGGAAAGGAGTGGAGGCTGTCAAAGGAAAAAAGGAAAAAATAAAGAATGGGGGACTGACGAAAGACGGCACAAGTGCTGCGTCTCTGGGACTCTTAATGGGACCTCTGCCACCTGAGTGTGCGGGGACAGAATGCCAGAGAAGAGGGAGTAGCTACAACCTTGGGGAGATTCTTCCTGGCACGTTGGAAGATTATTGGGGTACTTGCTTGAGCTGCAGGTCATGGGCTAATTACTTCAGCTGCGATATTCACATCCTCAGCTGCTACGAGCCCCTTCCGATGCTCGCCTGGCATCAGTAGGTCAGTCTCCAAATAAGCTCATGA
>NW_007829712.1:0-781 GCF_000696425.1 Galeopterus variegatus
AGTTACTTCAAGCATGAGCTTTACTTTTATATAAATCAATAGGTATTCTATTCATGGTAATATGGAGGTACCTGGTAATTCTTTGATATTTGGTAATGAATGCTAAGAGAACAGGGAAAACATCTTAAATTACTTGTCAACTTGTTCAAATAGCATAACTATATGTTTAAAATGTGATTCTTATATCATTTGCATTATTACATTGTTATCTCTAGTTTACGTTGTGTATTACTTACTAGATATGATCTATGTGACTGAAGCACAATTATTTTAAAACCATAAAGGTGTCCTTCCAGAAAATTATTTTCTTGTTAAGCTTCATTCCCATTCCAAGAACACTCATTTTCTCTCAAAAACCTAGTCTGGTTCTATTCAAAAATAAAATACTAAGAGAGATGATGAACACAGTAAGCATTGTGAACATTGTATATATAAAGAGAAACAAATGTAGCTTATACCCTCAAAGGCAGGGGAACTTTGTGTTGTACTTGCTGGGATCTTCAGATGAACTTGAATGGCAAGATAAGGAGAGAGTACTTCGTGCTTGTGTTAAGGTGATCTGCTGGAATATTCAAGCTTCCTTTAAATGATGTTAGTATTCCTTAAAATTTATTCCTTGTTTCTGAGGAATAGGCTTTTCCTTTTCTATGGAAAGGCTAGGTTAACATCACCTTTCTCAGTGTAATTGATTATATATTGATCTATTCATTAATAGATTCACAGATTTCTGTAAGGATTAATTGATGTCAAAGTTAAAAAATTTGAAAAGACCAAAAAAAAA
>NW_007829713.1:0-781 GCF_000696425.1 Galeopterus variegatus
AAGGTACATGATTTGCCAGCTTTGAGATTTAATGCCTGCCCTGCTGGGTTTCAGACTTGCTAAGGATCTGCTACCCTTTTCTTTTGGCCTATTTCTCCCATTTTGAATGGGAATATGTACCCTATGTTTGTCTCACGATTGTATCTTAGAAGTAGATGACTTGTTTTGATTTCAGAGATGGGATCCTGAGACTTTGGACTTTTGAGTTGAAACAAGTTAAGACTTTGGGAATGAAATTAATGTATTTACCTGTGAGAAGGATGAAAACTTTGGGGGCCAGGGGCAGAATGCAGTGGATTGAATGGCCCCAAAAGTTATTAAACCTTAATCCCCACTGTAACTGTTGAAGGTGGGAAATCCTATTATGGTAATAGAAAGGTAGGGCCTTGAAGAGGTGATTAGATTCTGAGGACCACGTCCTAATGAATGGATTGATCATGGTGATCATGGGTGTGGTTCTGAGGGCTTTAAAAAGAGAGCATGTGCGAGTCTCTCTCTCTGCTCCATCATGGCCCCAAACAATTTTCACTTTAGAATGTGTTTTTCTTAAGTTACTGTTATTTAAGTTTCGTAGAATTTTTAAACAATGCAGAATCTTCTTTTCTTTGATATATACAAAGCATAATGATACCATGTGGAACATTTGCTTCTCCCCCCAAATACAAGAAGAAGGTGCAGCTACTTGTGTACTCCTGTTGATGAATAGAAAATATACCGCAGGACGGTTAATAATCTTGATATTACTATTCATCCCTTTTGAGTTAGAATATTGTTGTTTCTT
>NW_007829714.1:0-781 GCF_000696425.1 Galeopterus variegatus
GATACAAAATCAACACACAAAAATCAGTAGCATTTCTATACTCCAACAGTGAACTAGCAGAAAAAGAAATCAAGAAAGCTAGTCCATTTACAATAGTCACCAAAAATATAAAATATCTAGGAATAAATTTAACCAAGGATATAAAAAATCTCTATGATGAGAACTACAAATCACTGTTGAGAGAAATTAAAGAGGACACAAGAAGATGGAAAGATATCTCATGCTCTTGGATTGGAGGAATTAACATTGTGAAAATGTCTGTACTACCCAAAGCAATCTACATATTCAATGACTTTTTTCTCAGAAATGGAAAAAAATTAATCCTAACATTCATATGGAATAACAAAAGATGATGAATAGCCAAAGGAATCCTGAGGGAAAAAACAAAGGCTGGAGGCATAACACTACCTGACTTTGAACTATACTACCAAGGTATGGTAACCAAAACAACATGGTACTGGCATAAAAACAGAAACATGGACCAATATTACAGAATAGAGAGTCCAAAAATCAACCCATACACCTACAGTCATCTGATCTTTGATAAAGGCACCAAGCATGGTACTGGCATAATTTCTGAACTATTTCTCCTATCCCTACATTCTCATAGAAAAATAATTATGCAACATTTTTCAAATATGTATTTATAGTAAATTATGTTCCATAAATGATCTGTAATCTTTGTTTGTCATTAATGAGTCTCAAAAATGAATACAGGCCAGAGAGAGAGAGAGAAAGAGACTATGTTCATATAAAAATTATAAAATATTTACCCCATCAG
>NW_007829715.1:0-781 GCF_000696425.1 Galeopterus variegatus
AGGGACCCTGAATATAGCACAACTCTGTCTTCAGTGTTCTCATATAAATGAAATATTTCTTTTTTTTTTTTTTCTTTTTGTCTTTTTCCGTGTCCAGCAATGGATCGCAACCCTCAGTGTTGCCCCCGTACCGCTGGTGACCTAACCATCTCCCAAAAGATCCCATCTCTTAAAGCTATCACATTGCGGACTAAGGACTAAGTGTCAACATATGAATTGGGGGTGGGAGGGGGGAACAAATATTTAGTCCATATCAGGGACCCTGAATATAGCACAACTCTGTCTTCAGTGTTCTCATATAAATGAAATATTTCTTAAAGCCCTTTTCAATTCCACATACTTTCAATCTTGTCTATATTTATAAATTCATATAGCACTGTATACAAATAGGCAAGTTATAATTCAGATGGGCCTACTGAGTCATTCTTCAACTCTTTAAATTCCTTCTCATTATCTTATTAATGTGATGCCTTTTATTTTTTGGTTAGTGAGGTTTATGGATGGCAGTTGTGGGTTGCAGTGAATAGGTATAGACAAGACGAAGTTGTATATGAAAAACACCTTATCACTAGTCTGAACACAGGCTTTTCCAGGTTTTCCATCCATCTATCCATCCATCTATCCATCCAAGTATTTATTGATCCACCTTCATGCCATTTACTGAGAGCAAAAAATTGAAAAAGCATAGTCCCTTCCTTCATGAAACTGACATTCCAAATGTGTAATGTGTTGCTGGCTGCTGCTTTTTCATAAAAGTCAGTGTGATCAGTCAAGACAAATC
>NW_007829716.1:0-781 GCF_000696425.1 Galeopterus variegatus
GTTGCCTTCAGACCTGCCTACAAGAATGGCTTAAGGAAGTGTGCTAAACAGAGAGGAAACAGTAAAAGAAATAGTCATAGAAAATTAGGAAGGAACTAAGATGTTAAGAAAAAAAAATACAAGTAAATACAATAAGCTTTTCTTTTTCTTGTTAGTATTATGAATAATTATATCTATAATTATATTATAGTAAATAAATATATTTGACATTTTAAGCCAAATTTTAACGTCACCTTATATGGTTCCAAAGGTATGTAGAGAAAAATGTTAAAAAAATATATTACAAATTTGGAAGGTAAGTTGATATAAAGATAAGGTTTTTACACCTTAACTAATAAAAACATAACATAACTAGAGTATGATAATATAATGTAATACCTTGAAAAGCTATACAATGATATCAACTCAAACACTACATATCAACCAAAATGGCATTCCAAAATAAGTTCAAGTAGTTTACAGGGAAGCAGGAAAATTAATTCAAAAACCAAAAAAGAAAAAAAAAAAAGGAAAGAACAAGCAAACAAGCAAAATTAAAATAAAATAAAATAAAATAGCGGATATAAGCCCTGACATGTCAATAATTACATTAAATATAAATAGTCTAAACATACTAATTAATAGGCATAGATACCATAATGGATTAAGAGATAATACAAAACTATGTATTGTTTATAAGAAACTCAGTTCAAATGTAAATATATAAGCAGGTTGAAAGTAAAAAAAAAATGACCCCAAAACCCCACATATTCTATAAATATAAATCAAAGAAAAGCAGGTT
>NW_007829717.1:0-781 GCF_000696425.1 Galeopterus variegatus
GATAAAATATTATGTCTTTCCATTGAATACTTAGAAAAAATATACCAGATTCTGTTCCCATTTTTCAATTGGAGAGAATTTATCAAGCACACAAGTGCTCATTTAACAGTTGAAATACCAAAAATTGAAAAGGTAAAGAAAGTGTATACGCTGGAACAAAGGAAGGCGAAATTCAACTGTACTGACCTTCACATGGCTGGAGTCCCTCCTCCAAAGACTTTTTAGCCAAAAGAATAGATATTAACAGCACTGCTTCTACTGCTTTATGAAAGTTTTTTTTTAATCAAGTTGATTTTTATTAAAAAGATCTTGATTTTCAGAGGATCCAGTAAGTCAGACACCTGCACACTTTACTGTAAAAGCCAAGGGATGGCATATAAACTCATAGTGCTTATAGTTAAAGCTGAGTATATTAATAAAATTTCAGCAGTGAACTTACAATTTTTAAAAATTATTTTGATGTGCTCTTTATGAGGGAATGAGAGCTGAATCTAGAATGAAAGTCTTAAAGCTTTTAGGATCCAGCTGCCTATTTTAGAACAAAACTCAGAGTTCATGACTTGCCACAATACAGAAGGCCTTTTGACTCCCAGGAATGTGTTCTTGTCACACTGCTACCTTCTTGACTGTTATTTAGCATTGAAATTTTCATTTTATTTTAATGAAAGGAAACATTTACACATTGTTAAAGAGTTTAATATGTTTTTCCTTTAGAGTCGTCAGATGGATTTTAAAATTGAACACACTTGGGATGGTTTTCCAGTGAAGCACGAGCCAGTGT
>NW_007829718.1:0-781 GCF_000696425.1 Galeopterus variegatus
TGGTTCCACAATCTCTTAGTTTCTCTGCCGGAGACCAGCTCCGCAGGATTCATTGGACCTGCATAGGTGGTGTGGATGGGATGAGAAAAAAGAAAAAGGCGGACCACAAGGGTCTAGTGCAGGTGTGGACAACAACCACAAAAATCTTGCTTTATTTATATTTTTTACTTACCCTTTTACATGATGATTTATCTTTTAATCAAAACATTTTTTTATTTCATCTCTATAGTAAAAGAAAAATCAGAATGTTCCAAAGCGCTCATGCTGTGATAAAAGCACCCACTCATGCATCAAAAGTTCACCCCAAAGCCTGTGGCTTGTGGCCAGGAAACTATACAATAGCAGCAGGCTTGGCTTTAAAGAGAAAGTTCACCCCAAAGCCTGTGGCTTGTGGCCAGGAAACTATACAATAGCAGCAGGCTTGGCTTTAAAGAGCGTCAGACTTTCAGTTTAAACTATAATTCTTAACCTTCTTAACTTACAATTTAACCCTTTTTAAATCTTACATATACTTACTATACTTGATTTTAATAACATTGATTAGTTATGGTTAACAATTTAATATTGCTTATACTCTATATTGATCATTATAATTTATAATCAAAATCACAATGTTTATACCTTTTATTTTCCTGCCAGTAGACTCCGGGAACAGCACAGGGGACAAAGTGAAAAGTTAAATGATCCTACTCAAACTAACAAAAACACACTATTTCATTTTTATTATTACTAGGGAAACAACATGTTCTTGGTAAGTCAAGTGAAACTGTGGGAATGGGGA
>NW_007829719.1:0-781 GCF_000696425.1 Galeopterus variegatus
CTTAGAAGAAACACAGGAGTGAATCTTCATGATTTTGGTTTAGGCAATGGTTTCTTAGATATGACACCAAAAGTACAAGTGATAAAGAAAGGAAGAAAGAAAATTGGACTATATCAAAATCAAAAAAAATTCTGTGCTATAAACAGTACATGGAGAACACAAAAAGATAACCCATGAAATAGGGCTGCAAATTATATGAAACATTTGCAAATTATATCTGATAAAGGATATATCAGTCAGCTATCGTTGCCATAACAAAATACGACAAACTGGGTGGCTTAAACAACAGGAATTTATTTCTCACAGTTCTGGAGGCTGAAAGTCCAAAATCAAGATGATGGCAGGATTGTTTTTTTCTGAGCCCTTTATCCTTGGTTTGCAGATGCCTGCTTCTCTCGTGTCCTCACACGGCCTTTTCTCTGTGTGCATGCAACCCTGGTATCTCTCCCTCTTCTTATATGGATACCAGACACCAGTCATACTGGATTATATCAATCCAATTTGACCTAATTTCACCTTAATTATTACCTCTTTAAAGGTACTATGTTCAACAATTCACATTCTGAGATGTACTATGGATTAGGACTTCAACATATGAAATTTGGGAAAAACACAATTGAGTCCATAACAAGGAAAGTGTATGCAGATATGTAAATAACTCTTACAACTCAATAATAAAAATACAACCCAATTTTAAAAATAGGCAAAAGATCTGAGTAGGTATTTTTCCAAAAATTATATACAAATGACCAATAGGCATATTTTTAAATGCTCAGCATCA
>NW_007829720.1:0-781 GCF_000696425.1 Galeopterus variegatus
CATCACCAAACTGAAGGATCTAGATTTTCTCCTATGTTATCTTCTAGGATTTTTATAGTTTAGTATTTTACAATTAGATCTATGAACCAGTTCAAGTTAATTTTTGTGAAGGGAGTAAAATAGTGTCTAGAGTCATTTTTTTTTTTGCACGTGAATATTCAGTTATTCCAGAACTGCTTGTTGAAAAGACTGTCTCTTATCCACTGTAATGCCTCCGCTCCTTTGTCAAGGACAGGTTGACTATACTCATGGACAGGTTGACTATACTCATGGACAGGTTGACCATCCTCATGTAGATCTATTTCTGGACTCTTATTCTCTGTCATTGGTCTATTCGTCTATTCTTTCACCACACCTCACTGTCCGGATTACTGAGGCTCTGTAGTAAATCTTAAAGTCAAGTAGTTTCAGTCTCTAATTTTGTTTTTCTCCCTCAATATTTTATTGGCTATTCTGGGTCTTTTGAATCAGCTTATCAATATCCACAAAATAACTTGCTGTGACTGCACTGAGTCTACAGACTAATTGGGAAGAACTGACATCTTGACGATATTGAGTTTTCCTATCCATGAATGTGGAATATATTTCATGGTTCTTCTTTGATCTCTTTCATCAGAGTTTTGTAGTTTTTCTCATATAGACCTTCTAGTATTTTGCTAGATTTATACCTAAGAAATAACTTTTTGGGTGCTAATGTAAATGGTATCGTGTGGACATAAATTTTATTTTCAGATTTCTCTTGCTTGTTGCTGGTATATAGGAAAGTGATTGACTTGTGTAT
>NW_007829721.1:0-781 GCF_000696425.1 Galeopterus variegatus
AATCTACTGAGGTAAAGGCAGAATTGAAAACTTTTGTCTTCCACTCTTTATTTTGTCTTGATCACAGATATGATAGCTGGAGCTGTGGCAGCCACCTTGAGACCAAGAGGGAAAAGCCAAGGAAACAGCAGAAATGTTGGCCATGACACTATTGAGCTGCTGAACCAGTGCCAGCAGCTAACATACTTTGGATTTTTGTGTGAAAAATAAAGCCTTTTTCATTTAAGCTGTTGTTGTTTGAGTTTTGTGTTGCTCGCAGCTGAGTGCCTCCCTGATGCCCAGCACATTGCAAATCATGTTGTAATTTATTTGGATGCACGTTTCCCTCCCCTACCTATCTAACAGCGAGCTCCCCAACAAAAGGGGTCATGCCCTCTTCCTCTTTAGGGCCTTGGGATTTGGCACAGTGCTTGGCAGTGAGTTAGGGCCCAGTGAGGGTCCATTGTTAACTGAAGAGAAGGTTTCTGAAGACCAAGGCCACCCCCAAGTGGAGGTAGGAACAGCAATGACTTCAGAGTTTTCAGAATAGGATTGCCAGATAAAATACAGGATGCTCAGTTAGTTTGAATTTCAGATAAATAATAAAAAAATTTTAGCATAAGTATCTCCTAAACATTGCATGGGACATACTCATACTACAAAAATTTTTATTATTAATCTGAAATTCATATATGACTGTTTTTTATTTTTTGTGCTAAATCCACTTAGGTCTGCTATTCGCAAGGTGCCCTCAGCTGTGTTCAGGGGCTCTATAGTGGGATTGTGGCGTCTCATTCAAGGT
>NW_007829722.1:0-781 GCF_000696425.1 Galeopterus variegatus
AGTGAATAGAAACTTTAAAAATGTGTTTTCAAAATCTATATCAGCATAATTACTGGCAAATATTGTTTATTTATTGAAATTGATAGAGGTGCTAATGAGACAAATTTCTTTTTTCCTAAATGTTCATTACTCTTTAGTTCATTAAAGATACTGAATGAAAATATACATTAAAGATATGAAGCTCAGCAATGGTTGATGTAGGAGGAAACAACACCCGCAGGAACTCTGGTGGATGTAGTGGACCATTAAATCCATACATGTATTTCTGCTCACTGCCATTACCCCTATATAGTGTTAGGAATATTATATGGTGATGACTTAATATTTTCTTCAAGCAATTTGCTTACTTTAAACATCATTTTTAAAATAATGAGAATACTACATCAATTAAAAATTTGAAAACAGTTATTTAAAGCAGGGACTTAAAATTCATAGGGCCTTTTGCTAAAGATCCCCAGGGGGGAAAAATCAACATATGAAATCTTTTTTTTTTTTTTTAAGTGTAAGGTAATTTAAATGAATGTCTTTAATAAAAATTTGTTATCTGCATGACAGTACTACTATATTAATGTCCAGGTTTTATTTTGCTTCTTCCTGTGCTATGGGAAAGCATGTTATTCCAGAAAAAAAAAAAAAGAAATAGAATAAATTTTAACCTATATCTTTTAAACCATATTTACATCACAAAAATCTGTCTTGTAGAACTTCATTTCATGCATGCATTCAATCATCAGACATTTATTTACAGAAAAGTGTTAATAAGGAAAAATATATATGAATT
>NW_007829723.1:0-781 GCF_000696425.1 Galeopterus variegatus
TCTTATATCTTTTTGTTCCTCATTTCCTCTGCTACTGACTTCTTTTGTGTTTAATCGATTTATTATAGTATACTGTTTTGATTGTCTTCTATTTTATTTTGTGTATATATTTTAGATATTTTCTTGGTGGTTACCATGGGGATTACAACTAACACCCTAAATTTATAACAATATAGTTTGAATTGATATCAGATTAGCTTCCACAGCATTCAGATAGCAAAAGTTGCCTTTACGCATTGTGAATCCACTGACAAATTTATAATCATTATATATATATATATATCAGATTAACTTCCACAGCATTCAGATGGCAAAAGTTCTGTCTTTACACATTGTGAATCCATTGACAAATTTATCATTATTTTTTATGCATTTGTCTTCTAAATCATGTTGGAAATTTTAAAAAAGTGAAGTTAACTACATAGGTTAACTTTAAGATACGAAAATACAATAATACGGGCTTTTATATTTACCTGTGTAGTTACCTTTACTGGAGATCTTGATTTTTTCACATGCCATTGATTTACACTTTTGTGTCCTTTTGTTTCAACTTGAAGGACTCACTTTAGCATTTCTTGTAGGGCTTCCTCAGCTTTTGTTTATCTGGGATTGTCTATTTTTTCTTTTCTTTCTTTTTTTTTTTTTCATTTGAAAGGATAGTTGTACTAGATATTTAATTCTTTTTTTTCTTTCACCACTTTAAATATGTCAATCCACTCGCTGCTGGTCTTTGAAGTTTCTGATAAACAATCAGATGATAATCCTACTGAGAGTCCCTTGT
>NW_007829724.1:0-781 GCF_000696425.1 Galeopterus variegatus
ATAGCTTTTGAGTGCTCTTATTTCTTATCTCTTTCCCTAGTTTCATTCATCCTTTTGCCTTCTACCTTAATTATGTCACATTTCTAACTCTTCTTAATTACCTTTTGGTATTTCTTTTTTTTTTAATTTTTAAAAATTTTTATTGGAACAAAGTTGGTTGTACAGAGTTGAACATTAGTCCTCATGTGCCATATGTGATGCTCACATCATAATAATAATTAATTTTTTTAAATGTAATTTTATTAATATTATTTTTTACATCCTAGGATGTTGTTGTGCAGCAGTTGGGAGGGAGAAGAGAAAGGGGAAGGAAATGTGATGGAAGAAGGAGGAAGGAGGAGGGTGGGATTGAGGCCTATGGCACCCCCCTCATTCCCATGGAGGGGGGGAGACCCGGGGGCCTCCAGCAGTGGCTTGGTCATTGCTGGGCTGGATGCAGATATCAGTGGGGTGTGGCAAAAGCCCTCGCCCCCCACCATCCCAGATTGGGAACCCAGGGCATTTTCTGTGGCAGCTTGGTGGTCGCTGATGGGCTGGCTGTGGGTGTTGGGGGGACATGGCTGAGGCCCTCAGCTCCCCCCATCACGGATTGAGAGAGCCTTGGGCACTTCCTGCAGCATCTCAGTGGTTGCTACTGGGCTGACTGTGCGTGTTGGGGGGCATGACCAAGGCCCTCATCTGCCCCCCCTTGGGATTGGTAGTGGGTGTTGGGGGGCATTGCTGAGACCCCCAGCCCTCCCCCCTTTCTGGCTTGGTAGCCCAGGAGACTTCTGGTCTTTCT
>NW_007829725.1:0-781 GCF_000696425.1 Galeopterus variegatus
TTTTATAGCTTTGCTGCTTCTTTTGATTTTTTCCAGGAATTTTAGGCTATAAAACAGACCATATTGCTGTATCGCTACATTTTTCCTGCTCTGATGAACTTTGGTTACACAGTTCTCTTTGCCAAGCACATTTGTCAAATAGATAATTATCTGTATGCATTCAGGTGTACACAGTTTTACTGAAGAGGCCTGGGGTGAGTCCCAAGACCTTGTAAGACTGTACCAAGGCATGAAGTGAGTGCAACTATAGACTCTTGCCTAGACTTCTCTTCAGCACCTCTAATTTCCAGTTAGTCTCTTCTTTGGGTTAATGCACACGGGTTAAGGCATGTTAACTGAGGCTCCTTGAAAGACCTTTTATTACAATGAATTAACCAGTTGAACATGAGTTTGTCTTTCTCAGGACTGCTTTCCTGCCCAGCTCAAGGTGAGACCATTCATTTAAAGTTGGTTAGATGGTGATTAGTGAAATTGCATGAGCACAACCTGCACAATCATATGAAGTGGCCTTGTCTTATCTACTCATTTGTGTGTCCCTTGAGGGCCAGGACCAAGCCATATTCATT
The DNA here is from genome assembly GCF_000696425.1 of Galeopterus variegatus. Lineage (NCBI taxonomy): Eukaryota > Metazoa > Chordata > Mammalia > Dermoptera > Cynocephalidae > Galeopterus > Galeopterus variegatus. The sequence continues at coordinate 567 of NW_007829725.1, forward strand.
TAAACATTCTCAATGCCTAATGCAACATTCATTGTAGAAGCTTAATAAATGTCAAAGTATAGTGAATTATACATGAATTATAGTATTGGACATTTCAAACAGATTTGGAGACAATGTTGCAAGATGAAAAGAGCATGAGATCTGGGGTCCACCAGATTTGGGGATGAATCTGGATCCCATAATTTACTGGTTGTAATCTTGGACAAATTGCTTTA
>NW_007829726.1:0-781 GCF_000696425.1 Galeopterus variegatus
GTTCAGTATACAAGAGTCATGTCAAGATTTCAAAAGATTTTTTGAAGAGAGGAATTCTGAGAAAGTTTCATGATGATTTGTAGCAGGTAAAGGAAGATACCATTTAAAAGCATGGGCCGGCCCGGTGGCGCACTGCTACAGTGCGCCGCTTGGGAAGCGCGGCGGCGCTCCAGCCGAGGGTTCGGATCCCACATACAGACCGGCTGCTCACTGGCTGAGCGAGGTGCGGGAGCAACACCGAGGGTTGCGATCCCGTTGCCGGTCCCGGTCCGGTACGGGCGCGACACTAAGGGTTGCGATTCGTTGCCGGTCACGAAAAAAGACAAAAAGGTAAAAAAAAAAATAAAAATAAAAAAATAAAATAAAATAAAATAAAAGCATGAACTTTGGATTAGTACAATTTAACTTTGAGTTCCATCTCTGCCATTTACGGGCTTTGTAATTCAAGAAAGTATTTTCATCTGTAAAAATGAATATGATAATATCTACCTTGGGGCATATCTGTGAGGTTGTGTGTTAGTTATAGATGGAGTCATGTACATAAATCACCCACCATATAGGCAGTGTTTGGTAATTGACAGACTTCTTTTTAAGACGCAACCATGCTCCAAGCCCAATTCCTTCATAGAGTTACATCTATAATCCTGATGGCCACCTAAAAACAAACAAACAAAAAATCCTAAAATAAGCAAAGGAACTTATCAACAAAGTTGAGAATTAAAATTTGTGATCGGAACAGAAAATTACAGCAGAAATCAGACTATCATTTTCATGATGCACT
>NW_007829727.1:0-781 GCF_000696425.1 Galeopterus variegatus
TGCAGGACAGCCACTGTGCCATGGGGACAGGCACTGATGAGGCTCCACACCCGGCACACGCTGACCGTCCTTGTCCAGCTTACAGATGCGGGTTCTCCCCCCAACCAGACCCGAGCCCCCACTGCATAACACACAGCTGTAATGCCCCTGTGCTGAAAGCAGACACAGAAATAATATGCAGCCAAATGCATACTTTCTTTTTTAAAAAATCTATTTAGTTCTATAGCTGCACTAAAAAAAGAGAAAGGAAGGTAATTTGCAATCCTCTCTCAGCCCATGACCTTGTGTCCTGCCTCGCTGGGAAACGGAAGAGCCTCAGGAGAAGCCCCAGCCTCCAGCCAGGGGAGTGTCCCTGGATGGCCCGAACGGCCTCCTCGGGCTGGTCCCTCTCACCCTCCAAGGAAGAGGCTCTGTCCATCCTCTCCTTCCTCCATATACCAAATTTCCCGTCTCCTACGAGTGTCAGCGTCCACGCAGGCTGCCCACTTCCCCACCCTACGGCTTCACCCTCTCCCAGCCGCGCCTTCCCCGCACCTGAGCCTCACCCACCTTCTTCACTGCGTTGATCCCCAACTGCAAGACACGCTGCCCCCCCGGTATACCTCAATACCGCAGACGTTTTTAGATGTCACAACTAGGGAGAAGAGGGCCCTGCTGGCATCTAGTGTGTGACAGCAGGGGTGCTGCCCAGCACAGCCCACGTCCCACACCTCACACCACAGCATGTCCCACATCCCACACCACAGTACGTCCCACACCTCACGCTGCAGCACATTCCGCC
>NW_007829728.1:0-781 GCF_000696425.1 Galeopterus variegatus
GTCGTGTCCTAGCGGTGCAGGGTCGTGTCCTAGTGGAGCAGTGTCGTGTCCTGGTGGAGCACTGTCCTAGCGGAGCAGTGTCGTGTCCTAGCGGAGCAGTGTCGTGTCCTAGTGGAGCAGTGTCATGTCCTAGTGGAGCAGTGTCATGTCCTAGTGGAGCAGTGTCCTAGTGGAGCAGTGTCGTGTCCTAGTGGAGCAGTGTCATGTCCTAGTGGAGCAGTGTCCTAGTAGAGCAGTGTCGTGTCCTGGTGGAGCAGTGTCCTAGTGGAGCAGTGTCGTGTCCTAGTGGAGCAGAGTCATGTCCTGGTGGAGCAGTGTCCTAGTGGAGCAGTGTCGTGTCCTAGTGGAGCAGTGTCGTGTCCTGGTGGAGCAGTGTCCTGGTGGAGCAGTGTCGTGTCCTGGTGGAGCAGTGTCCGAGTGGAGCAGTGTCATGTCCAGGTGGAGCAGTGTCCTGGTGGAGCAGGGTCATGTCCTGGTGGAGCAGTGTCCTAGTGGAGCAGTATCGTGTCCTAGTGGAGCAGTGTCGTGTCCTAGTGGAGCAGTGTCCTAGTGGATGGAGCAGTGTAGTGTCCTAGTGGAGCAGTGTCGTGTCCTGGTGGAGCAGTGTCCTAGTGGAGCAGTGTCGTGTCCTGGTGGAGCAGTGTCGTGTCCTGGTGGAGCAGTGTCATGTCCTCGTGGAGCAGTGTCCTGGTGGAGCAGTGTCCTGGTGGAGCAGTGTCATGTCCTGGTGGAGCAGTGTCCTAGTGGAGCAGTGTCGTGTCCTGGTGGAGCAGTGTCCTAG
>NW_007829729.1:0-781 GCF_000696425.1 Galeopterus variegatus
AGGGTCAGGGCTGAGCAGCCTCCCACGCTGGTGGCAGCCCATTGTGCCTCTCCCTTGGGGCCTGTGCACCATGTCTCTCTCAGGTCACATTCTCTAGAAGCAGCTGCTGAGATGAGGATTCACAGGAAGGCAATTTACTAAGGAATCCCTCCCAGAAGAAACCAGTAAAGGAGTGGGGGAAGACAGACAGGGGTGGGGAGGAAGCCAAGCTAGGGTGGGGTATGATCTTGGACAAAATCCTGCACAGGGTAGCTTTGGCCTGTTCCTGCCAGGAGTTCGAGTGTAAGTTGCTCCCCAGAGTTATTCCAACCTGGACAAAGGAGAACAGCTTCCATATGTCCTCACCATCAGTCATCAGTCGACAGCCACCAGTGGGGGGCCTAAATTCTCAGGCACTGCTGACTCTCTGCAAACGCCTGGAAAAGCTGGGTGTTAAAAGCAAAGGCGCACTGCTGATGGAAGAAGAGTATCCGAGGGATTCCGAGGGATGCACCAACATGGTCTTCTACAGTGCGACATTCTGAGGTGAAGGAAGCCCCCAGTCCGTTTGCATAGGATGCAAATATGCTCAGGCAAAGCTGTGTTGGCAGGACTCAAGGTTTATTTTTGAAGTGCAGCTCTGGGTTCTATGTGGTATGCTTCTGTCTAGGGTTTTGGAAATCTACCTGGCTTTGGTGGGCAATGAAAATACTTGCTGGGGCCTAAAATCCTACAGGTTTGATGACGACGATCACGATGACAATGACGACGACTGTGATGGTGAAGAAGAAGAAACTTGTTA
>NW_007829730.1:0-781 GCF_000696425.1 Galeopterus variegatus
GATAACACCAAGGCCACGGGTTCAGATCCCCTTACTGGTCATCTTTTAAAGAAAAAAAAAAGAAAAAGAAAAAACATTGGAAATTATGAAGCACAAACAAAAAAAAAAGGGAAAAAAAAAACCAGATCCTCAGTGAACTGCAGGATAATATCAGATCATTTCAACATATATGAAATTTGAGTCTCAGAGAAAGAGTAGGTACAGACAAAAATAAATGAGGAAACAATGTTTAGAAAACTTCCAAATTTGATGAAAACTTATAAACCCTTAGATCCAAGTGGCTCACCAAGCCACAAGCAAAATAACCATAAAAATACACCAAGACACATCACATTCAAATTGCTAAAAACCAGTACTAAAGAGAAAATCTTTAAAATAGCTGGAGAAGGGCCGGCCTATGGCTCACTCGGGAGAGTGCGGTGTTGATACCACCAAGGCCACGGGTTCGGATCCCCTATAGGGATGGCCAGTTTGCTCACTGGGTGAGCGTGGTGCTGACAACACCAAGTCAAGGGTTAAGATCCCCTTACCGGTCACCTTTAAAAAGAAAATAATAATAAAATAAAATAGCTGGAGAAAGGGATTTATTGAAGTTAAAATAAAGGTTTTTATAAGTCAAACGAAAGCAAGAGAATTCATTCCCTACCGACCTACAACTAAAATAAATCCTAAGAAAGTGCTTCAGGAAGGAGGGAATGATACCAGGTAGAAATTTCATCTACACAAAAGAAGTGGTAGATAGGTTAATGTCATTGATTCTTTCTGAATTTTTAGATGTATT
>NW_007829731.1:0-781 GCF_000696425.1 Galeopterus variegatus
TCAGCATCAGCAATACCTCAGATAAATAATTTATATGGGGACCTAATAAAATAATGGAGTACTTCAAGGGATGGTGATAAGCAGAACCAGGGCCTCCTGGGGACACCCACGTGACAAAAGGCATGAATCTAAGCCTGGGTGCCTGCTTCTCTTTACTTCTCTTTGTTTTAACTCCCTGCTGCTCCCACTCTCTCCCCTCACCCATGGAATGTCATTTCCTGACTGTACTTTCTTATACTTTAAACTTGCATAAATCCCCCCCATACTTTAATGACCAGCTCCACTCTCGTTTTGATGTAGCCTTTCCTGCCCCTCCAACCTCATCTTGCTCTCCTTCAAATTTCCATAGTACTTATGTTTATATGTCTTGTCTGATGCCTCTGTGATATAGCCATGTGCTACCCCTTGTATTGTTATTTAGTTTATTTTTTACAACGATTAGATTATAAGTTCTTTAGAGGCAGGAGCGTGTTGAATAGCCCCTGAATTCTCAGCAGCGTGCACCAGTTTGCTGCATATCTACCAATTGCATACACTGGCTGATTCCCTTCCAGGGTAAGAATCCTCTTAAAGAATCATTTCTTCTACTGTGTGAGTCTAACAGGTGACAGAGGGTCTGGATGTATTGGATTTTGTGGCAATTTCAAAGGCAAAAAATTCTCTTGTTTTTGAGGAAGTATACTATGTATGCCCAAGAAATAAAAAATCTCAGATTATTCTGGACTAAATTAGTCAAGAACTGAGGAGACTGATCAACATTTAATTTTTCTAAATTATCCTT
>NW_007829732.1:0-781 GCF_000696425.1 Galeopterus variegatus
GCGCCGCCGCGCTTCCCAAGCGGCGCACTATCCAGTGCGCCACCGGGCCGGCCCCTATGCTGTCATTTTCTCATGAGAATACTAAAGTAATTTAGTTTTAGTTTTTTTATATTTAATAATACAGGCATTTACACCTACAAATTTTCATAAAATGAAAATTTTCACCATTTTATAGGAATTTTTAATGAAGCATGCTATTTTTATTACTTTTAAAATAGTTTGCAATTATTTTAGACTTTATATTTTATTCAATGACATTTAAGAATATGTTTCCTATATTCTAACCAGTCACTGTTTTTGTCACCGTTTTATTATTTATTTTCCATTTTATTAGTAGATATAAAAAAAATTAACAGTTGACTGTTTACTTGAACTGCTTTTGAAGACATAAAATAAATAAGTGGTATAGAGCAAATTGTTAATAAAAATTTTATTTATTTATTCCATTTTATTATTATTTTTAGTAGCAACTATAACCTGTAGAATTTCTGTGTTTTAACAGTTTCTGTATTTTATTGGTAACCAAATACATGATCAATTTCTACAAATACTTCATGTTATAACCACTTATCAAAATATGTAAAATATATACAACTTTACCTATTGTTTTTGTTTATCAGATTTATGTGTTCTGAACGAGGTTTATTCAAAACTTCCATCATACTATTAATTTTATCGACTTGGGAGAATCTCATAAGTTTTTGTGTTATACAATTAGCCGTTTTATTACTTAGTACATAGAGCAATATGATTACAGTATCTTCCTAGTAAATTGTGGTTT
>NW_007829733.1:0-781 GCF_000696425.1 Galeopterus variegatus
TGAGGAAATGTGGACTGCATGGGTTGAACTAGCAGAGATACTGATATGTTTATCCTGGATTCGGGCTTTGACTCTAAACAAGGGACCACTACGTAGGGCATTTCCCATCCCCACGTTAAGTGGTGGTAACACTCTCTACCTTCTTGGGTTCTAGGGAGTGATATATGAGGCAGCACATGGAAACCTTCCAGCATAAGGCCCAGCACATGGGGGTTCTTGATAAATGGAAACTGTTAGTAGTGTTAAACATAATAGAAATAATTGCTAGTGTTCCTTGAGTACCTTATATTTTTAATTTATTTAATTCAATCTTACATCAATCCTCTGATCTACATACTATGTCACAGACGAGTAAAGTGATGGAAACACTCAGATGTGTAGGGATGTGTGTGTGTGTGCATTTGGGTGTGTGTGTAAAAGCTTTTACTTTAGGTAGTGAGTGTCAGAGAGAGATTCACAGAGAAGACATGTGAAATGAAGCTGCACATGAGGTTGTCAGCTGATGCAGGCAAGGAAGGATAGAGAGGCAGAAAGTGCAAGGCTGTGATTCAAAGTGATACATAAATGGTATATAGACAGTTTTGGCTGAGCAGAGATTCCCTGGGTGAGCAGGGACATTTGGCCAGGGTTCTGTCCAGGAGCCGGGTCTTGGAAGTCATTCTGCACAATGCCAGGACTTGGGGCAGGGCCCTCTTGAAATGTTGTCGTTTGGGCTCTCACAGTGTTGCAAGGACCCCGACAATCCTCTTGTTTACCAAACCTCTCGTGTATAGTGAATATG
>NW_007829734.1:0-781 GCF_000696425.1 Galeopterus variegatus
CCAAAGGTAGCAGGAGCCTGGGTCCCTGATCATGGTGGAGCTGCTGCACTGGTCCTGAACTATTTGGGGCGCCCCAAGACCATCCCCACATTCAGAGTTTTGCTAGAAGGATTCACAGTACTCAGCGTATCATTGCACTCATGGCTAAGATTTATTACAGCCATGTAGTAAGGATACACAGCTGGACCATAAGGGAAAAAGCACACACAGAATCTGGAGGAATCCATGTGCAGTCTTCCTTATACTCTCAGCTTCCGTGAGGAGCTTACTCTTCCCCGGCAATGAAAAAGCAGCACTGTGTGTGTGATGTTCATGTGTAGGGATTTCCTTATGCTCTCAGCTTCCGTGAGGAGCTTACTCTTCCCCGGCAATGAAAAAGCAGCACTGTGTGTGTGATGTTCATGTGTAGGGAAGTTTATGTGTAGGAGCTGGTCATATAAGGCACCCTCAGCCCAGCATGGACCAAATTTCCAGACTCCCACAAGGAAAGCAGAAGAGAGTCTAGGCACAGTATTTAGTGGTATAAGATCCTTGATCACAATTTTTAAAAAAATACCCCACTGTTAGGAAATAGTGCATTCTGTGGCAGAGATTGCTAGTTGTTCCCCAATATCAGCTAACTGTTGACTAGGGTCCCCTAAGAGCCAAGTTCTCAGATGCCAGACAAGGGCTGCCCTTGCCAGCATTCCTTTCTAAAGAGGGCAGTCTCAGGCCTGCTCAGTTAACTCTTCTGCCCATGGACTATCTACATGTACCTGAAAGGGAAATAAACTTTAATCCT
>NW_007829735.1:0-781 GCF_000696425.1 Galeopterus variegatus
TTGCTATAGAAACAAAGTCATATGATTTTTAATCCAATGCTCTTTCTGTAATATAGAAATGCTTTTCATCTCATGAGCAAAAATAGGAACTATCTCAAAATAGAATACACCTTGAAGTGTATTTTTGTAATGTAGTCTGTGCAGTTTTTAAAGCCCACCTTCACTTTTTCCTGAGTAAGAATAATTGATGGAGGCGTTTTTTTTAGAGCACCTCTCAGCAAACTGTTTTCCCTGTTATTTCACATCTGGCCTTTCTCTTCACAGATGTTACTAGTGGTAAAAATAGCTAAACACAAATAAAACTAAGAGAACAGCAGGAATCTAAGACTGGAAATATGCTCCGTAATTTACTTTCAGTCTGTAATTTTCTGTTTAGCAGTAGACATTCTAGAAGTATTGTTACCAAAGATATGGAATGATGTTTCAAAATTTCAGAGCAGCAGTTGTCTGAAATCAGAGTTGCAGCATGTGCAATCACATGAGTGCTCGCTAATAAGTAATAGCCGTGGGATTTGTAAACTCATGGAAGGATGGTGGTTACTCTAGCCTTCACTGTCATTCACTCATGACAGCTTCTGAATTAGTGTCCTAATGCTTCCGTAAAAAATTACCACCAACTTGATTGCTTAAATCAACACAATGTATTATTCTACAGTTCTGTAGGTCAGAAGTCTAGCATGGGTTCTCACTGGGTTAATATCGAGGTCCTGGTAGAGCTGCATTTTCTTCCACTGCCTGTTTGCATTTTGCAGCTTTGCCAGGTTACATTCCTTTGCTTGTG
>NW_007829736.1:0-781 GCF_000696425.1 Galeopterus variegatus
CACACACACACACACACACACACACACACACACACCCAATTTGATTACAAAGGACATGCTAAAACCACACCCAACTGGACCTGACGCGAGGGCCCTGACCAAACTATTCTATTTTCCCAACAGCATCCAACAGACAAGAAGTTTCATGAAACAGGGTAGAAAGTAGATAGTCCTATTTACTAAGCTTTCCCAATACTATTTCTCATTCTTCTCTGGGAAAAATAAAAGTGCTGACTTTAGACAACCAGCCTGGGATCACTAGGGGTACCAGTGGCCACCGCCATGCATGCTGCTCACCTCCAGGGCAGTGCACATAATTTGCAAGGACCTCTGTGTTTGAGGTCTTTCTCCAAGTACCCTTCTGAGTCAGGACAGGTAGGGTTCATTTGTGCTGACATTTCTAGGTGAGCTCTTCTGCTTTGGATTAGTTAAGATTATAAAAGATCAATAAGGCTCAAACAGGTGGCAAGAAAATTTGTGGTATGGGTGTCATCCCAGCCCTCCTGTGCCTGGGGCCTGGAGTGGCCTCCAAGCCCTTCCCAAGAGAGCAAGCATCAGACAGCTAGCAGCCACTTCTGCATGAACAGAGGTCACAATAAACCTGCCTGTGCCTGGCTCTAAGCTTGCTCCTTTCATCTCTCAAGCACAGATTCTACGAGCACAGACGGAGTTCGGTGGTGCTGAACTTACCTGGACTTGACGTGTTCCCCGGGGACCTTCTGGTGTCTGATGGAGCTGCCGATTACTTGTGCCATCCACTCCTGCTGCTGAATCCAGGTCC
>NW_007829737.1:0-781 GCF_000696425.1 Galeopterus variegatus
GGCTAATAAGTATCTAAAACTTAACATGTCTAAAACTGAGTTCTGAATATTCCTCTCAAGCTTGCTCTTCCCTATCTCAGTTAAAGGCAATTCCCTTCTGGTTGCACAGGCCAAAAGCTTTGGTGTCATCCCTCACTCCTTTCTTTCTCATATATTCCATGTCCAATGTGTTAGGAAGTCCCATTGGTTCTATCTTCAAAATATATCCAGATCTCCATCTCTTCTCACCACCTCCACTGCCACTACTCTGGTCCATCTTCTCTTGCCTCGTTACAGCAAGTCTCCTTACAGGCCTTGGTGTGGCTGCTCCTGTTCATCTTCAGTCTATTCAGCCAACCTACTCAAAGGGATCCTGCTAAAATGCCAGATCATATCCCTCCTCTGCTCAGAATCCACCAACAACCCTCCATCTGAATCAGAGTAAATAAATGCCAAAGCGCACACTAGGACCTACGTGGCCTCCCTGACCTCTCTGTATCCATCTCCTTCTCCCCTTACAGTCAGCTACAATGACTTCATCCCTGTTCCTTAAACTGGACAGGCCCAGTCCTGTCTCAGGACCTTTGCACTAGCCATTCCCTTGCTGGAATACTCTTTACCAGAGACCCACATGGCTAGCTTCCTCATTTCCTTCAGAAATGATTCAAAAGTGACCTCCTCTGGGAGCCTTTCATTGACACCACACCTAAATTTCAACCTGTCACACGGATGCCTTTTAACTCTATTCCTTACTTTTATTTCTTTCCTTAGCATGTAACACTGTCTAACATACTTTATATTT
>NW_007829738.1:0-781 GCF_000696425.1 Galeopterus variegatus
AACACCAAGTCAAGGGTTAAGATCCCCTTACCAGTCATCTTTAAAAAAAAAAAAAAGAAGGAAAACAGAGGAAACATGGCAGCAGGAAGGGAGTGAACCGCCCGTGCCCCGTGCCGGCAGGATCCCAGAGGCCACCAGCAAGAAGAGGAACTCAGAAAGCCTGATGATGAGTCAGAATCTCTGGTGCCCTTGCTTGCGCCGGGGGTAGCTGTTACTACCCAGGTGGATTGCTCTGAAGGATTGCTGAGACCTTGAAGGGGACTCTCATAATACGTGCACTGAGGTTTGGAGTGCACCATTTTGTGAAATTTACAAAATCCTCCCCGGGAAGAAGCCGCAGGGAGCGGCCCCCACTCGGCGCCCAGCCTCGCAACTGCTGCCCTCAGCGCTGGGCCAGGCTGCACAGCCCCACCACCGGGACTCAGGGTCTGGTGACTGAGGTATCTGCCGGGGAGGGGGCTGTCACCTCCCCAGCCCCGGGCGCCACTGGAACTGTGTGCTGAAGAGAGGCTGAGCAGGCTGCGGCACGAAGAGGAGCCAGGAGCACCAGGGGCAGCGAGAGGTGGCCGGGGCGGCTCTGGCTGCAGAGGCTGCCACGGGAGCTCAACGCGGGAGCGCAATGCGGGAGCACTGCAGGAGCGCAATGTGGGAGCACAACGCGGGAGCTGAGACCCACCGGAGGGAGTGGCGTGAACACCCTGCCATCTTCCTGGTAGTCAGTTTTGGACTTTCCTGACACTAGTGTCCAACTGAGTAATCACTGAGGTAGCCATACCAAATT
>NW_007829739.1:0-781 GCF_000696425.1 Galeopterus variegatus
TTACTACTTACCAACTCAAAGAAGTTCCAGTCAAGTTATTATTTTGCAGTTAAAATATCCTTGGATACTAACGGTTGCAAAAACCCATGCCTCATTCTCAAGAACATTCTCATAATTTAGACACAAGCTTTTTATTAAATGTATAAAGGTGCAAAATTTATAAACCTCGTAAAGTCCTTCCTGCTTCTGCTCTCTGTGTCTGACCTGCCACAGTTCTTTTCACATGGTGCCACCATTACTGCTGTTTTACATAATGGAGTATGTAAAAGGCAACCTGGATGATTTAAATATTTTTAAAGTTTCTTTTTAAATAGGGAAATGCACCTTTCATGTATGTAACCAGTGACTTCCTAAGAGGTAAAATAAGGGCAGGCAGCCCCCTTCACTCTGACCTATGGCTCAGAAGGAGAGCACGCCAGGCCAGGCACAGAATGAAATGCGGAGATTGCAGGGGGTAAAGACCTTTTTCCTCCCTATTAGCATGTTAACAGTGCGTGGATTCAAAATAATTGAGGTACAGCTATAAGGTCAAACTTTCAATAAAGGGACAGACAACTTAATGAGCAATTATCGTAATAACTTCGTATAGCATACATTATGACTGTCCTTAGAAATGGGTAGAAAGGCAGTTATCCCTCAAACATCCTTCCACAAGACACACTCTAAGGGCCTTAGATGAATCGCCTTATGCTCTTTGGGGGAGAGAGTTGCTATTGCTACGCAGGTTCCAGATAACTCATTAAGTGAAACAACATGTGTGGAACCACTTCGTTATTTTAAA
>NW_007829740.1:0-781 GCF_000696425.1 Galeopterus variegatus
AAATATTTTAAAACTCTCTAGTGTTTAGGGTTTCTTACAAGTACCTTACCTTTTTATTATTATTATTATTATTATTATTTTACCATTTTGCTCTATTTTCCTCAATATCTACTTCCTTCAATTAACTTTTTACCCTCTACTGTCCTCTGAGTCTATTTTGCTTCACTAAATAAAGTTTCATCAATTCTGGGCCTCTTATTGATAAGAGAAACAATTGGTAAAGCTTTGAATTTCAATTTCCCATCCCTTTTGGAAGGGAGAAATGGCTACCACCTGTGTTTCAAATAATATTTAAAACATGTCTCATCTCTTCATGTTTTTAAAATCCTGGGTATTTGAGAGGCCTGATTCAGAATTTGCTGATTGTAGATTATATTTAAATTATGCCGTGCTCCATTTCTTCATTTCCTTGACTATAGCATTAAGTCTTTGATTTCTCCAAGTTTAGCTCAATGCTCTAACTCTACCACCTGTTACATGGTTATTTTTTTCCCTTTTTTACAGTTTAATATTTAATCTCTTTCTTTTAACTAAAGTTTGCAAATGTTTGTGTTCTCTACAATTAAATAATTCATCTAATATAATCACAGTATTGTGTATGAAAGCAACTGAAACATGGTGCTGAAAAAAAGACAAGGTCTGGGCAGGGAGAGATGGCTGGGAAGTGGGAACCAAGGCACAGTGCAGAGATCGGGATTTATAAGATGTGGAGGTAAACGATAATTGGAATAGTAGCATCTCCTTAATGCAGAAAATAAGTAAGTGAATAAAATGTTATGGG
>NW_007829741.1:0-781 GCF_000696425.1 Galeopterus variegatus
CATATTATGAGAAAACCAGAAAAATAAGTTGAAACCCAATCACTGAAAACACTGAACATCACAAAAATAAACACAGAAGCATGTTCTTTTAAATCTCAAGTATCTGAAATCTTATACAGATTAAAAGTAGAACTTTCAGGCCCCAGGGAAACTCTAGTCTTAAAAGTCACTCCAGTAATCACCCTGAACATCCAGAGATAAACTGAGCTTAGTTAACAAAATGTTATTTATGTCTAATAGATCTGATAACCATATAAAAAGAAGCATGTGCTCTATTTCATATATTATAAGTAATCCAAGTATTTTATATATAAACCAGAAGGGGTGGGGAAAAGTGACACTGGCAAGAAAGATAAGCATGAAGAATTGAAGAGCTGAAGACATGAGGGACGAGTAATGGAATCTGTAGAAGCAGCATTAGCATCAACATTTATTAGAAACTGATGGAAGCTGTTAGCAGAAAAAAGAAAATGTTATAAAGGTACAAACAATAGAAAAAATATGGTAAATAGGCAGTTACCTACATTTCACCCATTTTTAAATTCTTCATTGAACTGTTCGATAAATATAGAAGTGCCATAGAATGTCGGTATTTTTGTCCATATAAAAAACAATTTGAAATTGTTTATTTCCCAATTTCTATTCAGACACTGACTGAAAAAGGGTATATTTAGAAAAGGTTTCTTACACACATTCAATTTAATACTCTGAGATATTCTCGCATCAATACGATCAATAGGGGACTACATGCATCAGCCCCATTAATGTGGTTCCTAGCACA
>NW_007829742.1:0-781 GCF_000696425.1 Galeopterus variegatus
TACGTTATCAAATGGCTAGAAGAAAGGAGTTTGAATGTGCTCATCTCAAATAAATGATTAAATTTTGTAATGACGAATATGCTATTTACCCTAATTTGATCATCACACATTGCACACATGTATTGATATTCAACTTTGTACCACACAGGTATGGATAATCAATATACTTCAATTAAAAAAAAAACTTTCATGAGTTTTGACACATCTAATTTTTTTTTTTTTTAAACTATAGTACATGCAAAATTGACTTCAAAGAATTTTAGACTGGGACGGTTTGAACAGACTATTCTTAGCGTCATAGCAAAGGCTTCTCTGTTTACTATTCAGAAATTGAGTCCTACAATAGCATATGTATTTTGAGTCCTACAATAGCATATGTATTTTGAATAGCATTCAAATGGGAAGTTGTAAAACAATAGCATATGTATTTTGAATAGCATTCAAATGGTGTCTTTCTAGATTTTTTGGATATCAACGTTTTCCTAAGCTGCCATCTCCTCTAGCTCATTCTCACCTTTGTGTAAGGAGGAAAAAGACACTTAATGGAATGAATATGTCACTTACGTTTCAAAATTCCCCTTCTGAGCTAAAAGAGTCATCCTGAAATTTGGCACATAAAACAAATGAACAACAACAACAAAAAACCCAAAAGGTCTGTATCTCTGGCAGACAAACATGGAATGAATAACAGAGACATAAATGTGATGAAGGTTGAATAGGGGAGGGTTGAGCAATTGACTAATATGACTCATTCTTACCTCATTCATATTTATTAACATTA
>NW_007829743.1:0-781 GCF_000696425.1 Galeopterus variegatus
AGCGCGGTGGCGCTCCCGCCAAGGGTTCGGATCCCACGTACAGACCGGCCGCTCACTGGCTTAGCAAGGTGCGGGCGCGACACCGAGGGTTGCGATCCTTTGCCGTTCACAAAAAAGACAAAAAAAAAAGTGACATATTAGCTAAGAATGTATATTGCTAATATTAGAGTGTTCTAAACTACAATTAATGTAGAGAAAAATGAAATCATTTAAGATGCTCAACCAAAAACAAAGAAGGCTGAAAATGAGGGGAATGGAAAACATTGAACAAATATATTAAATAGAATAGTTACAAACATGTTAGTCATTAGTTCAACTACATCAATAATCACATTATGTACTAATGTTTTAAGTACATCAATAAAAAGATGGTGGTTATGACAGTGGATTTAAATGGGGGAAAAAGACTCAAAATATCTTTTCTAAAGGTAATTCACCTTAAATATAGAAATACAAGTTCATTTAAATCAAGGGATAGAGAAAGGTACACTAAGCAAACACTAATCAAAACAAATCTGGAGTAGCTAAATTAATTTCTGAAAAATCAGACTTAAGAACAAGGAAACTTATCAAGGACAGAAATGCACATAATATAATGTCAAAGTGGGCAATTCTCCAAGACAACATGTCAATCTCAAATGCTTATTCACCAAAAACAGGAGCATAAAAATGCATGAGGTAAAAAATGACAAAACTGAAAGAAGAAATAGACAGATTTATTATTCTAATTGTAGATTTTGACTTTCTTCTGTCAATAACTGATAGGTAAATCAGGCAAAAG
>NW_007829744.1:0-781 GCF_000696425.1 Galeopterus variegatus
TGAAATTGGCTCATCCATTGGAAAGGAATATATGCTCATGTAAGGGCAGGAGAGAGCTGCTTCTGCTGTCAACCAATCCTTGGTGCTAAATGTCAAAATTTATTCCAGGAAATCCAGAGCTTCTCGACTAATTCCTGGAAGCAGCTGAGTTAAATATTTGTGTGGCTCAGTTGTGTCATTTCTTATGTAACTGGAATTATGCTGAGAAGCTCCTGATGATCTTTCTCATGTACAACAGGAATAGATTTTAAAATTAGCTGCATCTGTTCAAGTTCACGTGCACATGCAAAAAGGATTTTACCAGTCGGAATTTCAACAAAGATGCAGCCTACAGCACATGTGTCAATGGCTTTAGTGTAATTATTAGGAGAAAGTAAAAGACTTGAAGATCTGTACCATGTAGTAACCAACCCTTCAGAAAGATGACCCTTATTGGAATAACAAGGATACATGATCAGTGCAAGACCAAAGTTACCTATCTTCAGTACCATGTCTTCAGTATTAATGAAAAGATTAGCTGGCTTGAGATCTCTGTGCAGTGCATTTACAGAGGAATATACTTGAGCCCACTTAGCAGGTGGCACTTGAAAAGCCTGGCATGCTCTTCCAGTAAAGGACCCTGCTCCAGCACATTAGCCAAGTCTGCCTCCATGTATTCCTGAACAATGTTAACACTGCTCAGTTCAGTAAGAGAGACCACATCGTCTGTTAACTGTTTTCCACTGGGACCGAGAATTTCAAACACTTTCACAATGTTATCATGGTCAAGTCTTCTAATAAT
>NW_007829745.1:0-781 GCF_000696425.1 Galeopterus variegatus
ACAGGTGGGAAGAAGTTACAGATGGTTGATGTCACCCCTCCTAGGACTAAGTGTTCTCAACAGGGGACAGTTTTGTCTTCTACGGGACATTTGGCAATATCTGGAGGTGCTTGTGGTTTCACAAGTGAGGGGATGGGGATGGGGCTGTGTTGGGATCTATTGAGTGGAAGGGGCTGCAGACGCTGGAAATCACCCTGCTTTGGACAGGACAGCTCCCGCCACACAACAAAGCACATCTAGTCCAAAATGTCAACAGTGCTGAGGCTGAGAACCCCTCTTAACTACATCTGAGATCACTAAGTCAAAGGTAACTCATAACAAAAAGGGGTTTCTATTTATTTTTTTACATGGATAACTTGGTTAAGAGGCAAAGCACTTACAGTGCCCCATTACCTACTAGGCACGCAGAAAACTAGTCTTAAGACATGACAACTTATTTACTTATTTTCTATGTCATGAGAAAAATGAAAATGGCAATTAGAAACACACCACCACAGTTATCTGGGTGTAGCCTTCTCTGGGATGAATGCTATATGTTGCGTTCATACGGGAGGCCAGAGGTGGTTAAGCCCACTCTTACACATTACTGGTATTAGTTTGGGTTTGCAAGCCATTAACTCCACTTAGGGACTCCTGATGCTCCAGTCCTAAGCTTTTAGTAGGCATTTATAATGGGTGTTTTGAATAATCTTTTTTTTTTTTTGTCTATAAAACTATTTATTTTATTTATTTATTTTTTTTTAAATTTTTATTTTGTCAATATACAATGTATATGATTATT
>NW_007829746.1:0-781 GCF_000696425.1 Galeopterus variegatus
TGGCTGGCCAGCATTTGGAACCAGATCTGCCTCATACCCTTAAAAGAGCATTAGCCCATTGGTGCCTGTCCTGGAGGTTGGTATCTGGATTCTGGATGACTGCATAAAAATGGGAGAATTGAGAGAGGTAGGTGTAATTTCAGTTAGCTTCCTACATAGAGAAGGAATTGACTATAAAACATAAATACCTACTCCTGATTAAGTCATGGAGATTCTGCTCCTTTCTTCTGGTTTCCGCTTGACAGAAATAAACAACTCAACCTATTTTAGGAAAGAGGAAAAGAGGCCAAATACCAAGAAAGGCTTGTTACCCCTGATCACTTTGGCGGGAGGTAAAAGCAAGGTGCTATGGTTTGGAACAGAACACCCTCTATTGCTCCAGCATGGACATCTATATCCTGATCACATTTCAACTTAATCTCAACTATAGTTCAAAGAATTTGAAATTAAATACGTAGCAACTACCTGGCACAGGGAAGCATGCAAATAAGAGGCGGCTGTTTCAGGTGTTATTATCATTACTATTTTCAGCCCTGAAGTTAAAATTAATGAATACTTCCTTTAGAACAAGCTCTCTACTTTGTCTTTTAAATTACGAAGCAGAAGAAGAGCAGCTATGATAATGTTTTCCGCTTAGAAACACTTAATTGGACACACTGCAGATCGAAACAGTTTCTGCTCAACTCCCCCTGCCTAGCTCATTGCCCATCTTAGCCCTCACTATGGAAATAAGCTTCCACAGAGATATCCTGAATGAGTCAGAATGTTCTACACAAATAAG
>NW_007829747.1:0-781 GCF_000696425.1 Galeopterus variegatus
TTATGGAGAAAGTGATGTAATATGTCTTCCAAAGCTAGGTCATAAAAGGCCTCACAGTTTCCGTCTGGTTTCCTTGACATGCTTGCCCTCAGAAAGCTCCTTCTCAGAACACAGCCACCATGCTGTGAGGGGCTCCAGCCAAACAGAGAGGTTATCTAGGGGCTCCAGTTGAGAGCCCCAGCTGATCCCAGACTTGGAGTCATCCCAGCCAGGCACCAGCCACAAGAGTGAAGAAACCTGCAGAAGATCCTACCCTGAGCCACTAGAGTCTTCCCTGATGAGTCCTCAGACTTTCCAAAGCAAATACAAGTCACCCTGCTGGTGTTGGAGGAAGGGTGTGGGGAAGCCCAATAGCTGACCTCAAACCACACCATTCTCTTACCAAGTTCTTGACTCTATCATAGGAAAGAATTCAAGAGCAGAGTCACAGTAGAAAGTGAGAACAGGTTTAACGTAACATAAAAGAAATACAGAGAAAGTGCAGCCTAGCTCAGAGACTGAGCAGGGCCTACACCAAGTTTAATACAAAAGCAAGAAATACACACTTCAGGTTTAGTACAGGGTGCAAACTGGCTCAAGAGAGTGAGCAGGCACCTGTCAAAAGTAAAAGTTTAACACAAAAGTAAAGCATACACACTTCAGCCAGTGAAGTGCGAGTTGGCCCCAGGAAAGTGAGAAACAACACTGCCTTCTGCTGGGTTCACCTTTTATATTTTAACTATCTAATACATATTCATGCTAGCTAATGAATATTCAATTAAGCGGATGGTTCTCAGTTATG
>NW_007829748.1:0-781 GCF_000696425.1 Galeopterus variegatus
GAAGTCTTTGAAAAAAAGCACCAATTCACGCCGTTCGTCATCATCTAGAGTCTTAACTTTGGCAAAACTTCAGACAAACACTTGTGATCTCGCTGCAGCATGCTGGCTATCTCAACCTTGTTAAGGAAAATAAAATGTTTAAGTGTAGAAAGATTATCTGCAGATGTGGGTGGTTGAGGCACCAGAACGTCATATATGTACTGCACTCTGTACATCTGATGTATTTTTTGCCTAAGTTCAGAGTCTGTTATTGGTATAATCTCCTGGAACTTGGCAGTTTGGCTCAAGAATTCCCTGTGCCGTCTTAGCTGAATTCCCTGTGCCGTCTTAGCTGAGCCAAAGCTGGATCGTATTCAAGGCATCCCATCACCTCCATGATACACTCCTCAGAAAGCATGATCTTAAACAAAGGCATTCTGTCGAAGGAGAACATGCCTTTAATAATGGCGTGTAAACGGTGTAAGTCTTCGGTGTTGTCTAGATTTTCACAAGTGCGGAACAGCTGCAGGAGTGTTTGAATACAACCCTCACTTTCCAGGATCAGAGCCAGCCTTTCCTTGTCGGTAGGCGAGGGGAGAACCGAGGTAACTACAGCAGCGATTTGTTGAAGCCCATTGAGGTCACAGTCAGGCACCTGGACCAGCTCGGTGGAAGCCCAGGACACGTCTCCGGGACCTCCTTGGTCCCAGCGCTGCTCTTCATCCCGAACACAGACTCTGACGTGGCGCCGTCCGCTCGCCA
Source organism: Galeopterus variegatus (assembly GCF_000696425.1). NCBI lineage: Eukaryota > Metazoa > Chordata > Mammalia > Dermoptera > Cynocephalidae > Galeopterus > Galeopterus variegatus. The sequence continues at coordinate 742 of NW_007829748.1, forward strand.
TGTCCACCTCCGGCCTCGCCGCACCAGACCCGGGGTTGGC
>NW_007829749.1:0-781 GCF_000696425.1 Galeopterus variegatus
TTTTTTTTTTTCACTGTATAGTCTATTGAATTCCTTGTATAATTCTGGATATTAATCCCTTGTTGGATGAATAGTTTGCAAATATTTTCCCCCATTCTGTAGGTTATCTTTTCACTCTGTTGATTTTTCCTTCACTGTGCAGAAGCTTTTTAGTTTGATATAATCCCATTTATTTATTTATTTTTTTATGCTTGTACTTTTGGGGTCGTGTTCACAAAGTCTTTGCTCAGCCCTACTTCCTGAAGTGTCTCCCCTATGTTTTCCATTAATCGTTTTATAATTTCAGGTAATTTACTTAAGTCTTTAATTTGTTTTGAGTTGATTTTGGTATTGGTGAGAGGTGCAGGTGTAATTTCATTCTTCTGCATATGGATATCCAATTTTCCTAGCACCATTTATTGAAGAGGCAGTCTTTTCTACAATGTGTGTTCTTGTTGCCTTTGTCAAAGATCAGTTGGCTGTAAGTCTGTGGGCTGATTTCTGGGTTTACTATTTTGTTCCATTTGGCCGAGTGTCTATTTTTATGCCAGTACCATGCTGTTTTGTTTACTGTAGTTTTGTAATATATATATATATTTTTTTTATATATTATATTTTTTTATATATTATATATTTTTTATATATATATTTATAAAATATATATTATATATAAAATATATATTATATATAAAATATATAAAATATATATTATATATTTTTTATAATATATATATATATATTTTTTTTCATATTTTATTTTATCTTATTATTTTTTTACATTCTATGATGTTGTTGCAGAGCA
>NW_007829750.1:0-781 GCF_000696425.1 Galeopterus variegatus
TCTACGGTCCCATAGAAATCAAGGGAATCCATAGCTACCGCAGGTTTGGGTGGGTGATGTAAGATAGGGAAGAGCGTGGTAAGAACAAGAACATGTTTACATATTAAAATATTCAGTTGCAACATTCAATTCCATTTAGGCAAATGCTTCTCATAGTCTGGTCTCCCCTGGTCCCCAGCCTCTGTAACTATTTTCCTGTGCAGTTTCTAGTCACTTACCTCTAGCTCCCAGTCTCAGCATCATCTTAACCTCTAAAATAATTCTGAAATGTAGGAGGAAGAACCTAAAGATCTTCAGTGTAGCGCTCTGGAACGTGGTCAAGTCCTACCCTGACTAAAGCCTCAGTTTTTATACTCAGGGTGTTATGTTGCTCCAGAGACCCATTCCCTGCATTTTGTACCCATCAGGATAACTGGGCTTGTCTCAGTGTAACATACCCAGACCACCCACCCCTGAGGCCCTTCTTTATTCTATCCTTTCTGTCTTTTTGCTTTTCTTAAAGACTGGAATCCCTCAAATGCCTACATTGTGCCTGGGCCCTGCCAGATACTGGTAATATTGTTAGTGTCACCTTAGGTGTTTGGTGTTCCGAATGTCCCTTAGTCCTATACTTTTCAATCCACTGTACGACGTGCTTGTGAAAGCACACTTTTTTAGTTTTTAAAACCATTTTATTTATCAGTAAACAGTGTTGTTGATCTTCGTGTCCCTTCACCAATTCTTCATCTGCCTCCTCCCTCTCCCCAGTCCCCTCCATTAACATCGTCTCTGTTCAATTAAG
>NW_007829751.1:0-781 GCF_000696425.1 Galeopterus variegatus
ATTTTTCCTTCATTTTTTATTGCAAAATATTAAAGTTCATATGTAGCAATATATCAAAGGCTCTTCTTTAGAAAAACTAATGAGGCAATAATTTGACATGTAAATAGACAAAATATAATTTTGATTTAATTATTACTTAGTGAATTTGAAAATGACTATTAATCTATGTAGTATTCCTCTATTGTGCTTAAAAATATTTTTAAAAATAAAATAAAACTTACGCACTTGTACTGTACAGTTCTACTCAATGCATTTTCTCCTAGATATTGCTATGGATACTGTCTTAATGAATTTGTTATTACACAAAAATAAGGATCGTTATCTCTGTCTTCTATTTATACTTTCTCCCTAAGTAGATTACCCAGTCAAATGCCTTTACATACCAATTATATATAATGACTCACAATCACATCTCCATCCTAATCTTTTCAGACTTTTTGAATCTGATATATAAATGCCTGCCTTACATCCCCACCAATGTGTCAAATAAGCCATTTAAAATTTAAACAGTCCAAACAGAATTATTTTTCTCTCCCAGCCGTCCACTACTTGTTCTCGCAGCTCCATTTTCCAGCACACTCCATTGCCATAAATATTACTACCCTTTGAAGATTAATCATGCCAGCATTGTTTCCTCTTTTTCTCTAATCCCCTTCATTCAATTAACAGATAAATCCTATGACTTAATTTCTTCTGCTAACCCTTGTTGTAAATTACCACTGTTGACCACCTGAATTAGTTCAGTGGTCTCCATATTTGTCCATTTTTCTGTTGCTTATTA
>NW_007829752.1:0-781 GCF_000696425.1 Galeopterus variegatus
AACCCAAAAAACAATACAAAATATCAATGAATCAAAAAGTTGGTTATTTGAAAAGATAAGTCCAATTGATAAACCATTAGCACAGCTAACTAAAAAAAGAAGAGAGAATATCCAAATAACAAAAATTAGAAACAAAAAAGGTGATATTACAACTGATCCATCTGAAATACAAGGAATCATTCGAGACTACTATAAACAACTATACACCAACAAATTTGAAAATCTGGAGGAAATGGACAAATCTTTGGACACACACAAGCTACTAAAACTGAGCCAAGAAGATGTAAAAAATCTGAACAGACCAATAACAATAAAGGAGATTGAAGCTGTAATCAGAAAGCTCCCAACAAAGAAAAGCCCTGGACCAGATGGATTCACAGCAGAATTTTACCAAACATTCAAAGAGGAATTGACACCAATTCCTTACATACTATTCCAAAAGATTGAAACAGACACAAAACTCCCAAACTCATTCTATGAAGCAAACATTTTCCAAACTTATTCTATGAAGCAAACATCACCCTGATACCCAAACCAGGTAAAGATACAACTAAAAAAGAAAGCTACAGGCCGATATCCTTGATGAATATAGATGTAAAAATCCTCAATAAAATACTAGCTAACAGAATACAGCAACACGTACATAAAATTATACACCATGATAGAGTGGGATTAATCCCAGGGATGCAACGTTGGTTCAACCTATGCAAATCAATAAACGTTATACACCATATTAATAAAATCAAACACAAGGACCATATGGTCATCTCTATAGATGCTG
>NW_007829753.1:0-781 GCF_000696425.1 Galeopterus variegatus
TGTATCACTAGTTTATATTTTATTGTATGGATGTACCAGTTTTTCTATTCACATCTAAAGATAATTTTTGTTGCCTCCAGTTTTTTGTGATTGTGAAGAAAGTTGCTATAAATATTTAAATGCAGATTTTGTGTGAACATGAATTTTCATACCAGTTAGATAAATATCTACTAGCATGATTGCTGGGACTCTCATATTGTGAGACTGTTTAGAAAAAACTACCAAATCATCTTTCAAATTGGCTGTGACATTTTGTATTTCCACTACCAATAAGTAAGAGTTCTTATTGCACCATATCCATGCCAACAATTGGTATTGTCAATATTTTTGATCTTAGCCAGTCTTATAAGTGTGTAGTGGTGTCTTGTTTTAATTTTGCATTTCTCTAATCACAAATGATTTGTTTATCTTTTTATATGCTTATTTGCTATTCATCTCAATTGCTGTAGCTTTATAATCATTCTTGAAGTCGGGTAGTGTCAGTCCACTAAATTTGCTCTTTTCCTTCAATATTGTGTTGAGTATTCTAGTTGTTTTGTTTTGTTTTTTGCCTTTCCATGTAAACTTTAGAGTCAGTTTGTTTTTACCCATAAAAGAACTTATTGTGATCTTGACTGAGATTGCCTTGATTTCATATATTACTTTGGAAAAAGCTGACATATTAACAATACTGAATCTTTCAATTCATCAACACAGAATATCTCCCTATTTGTTTACATTTTCTTTATTGTTTTCATCAGGTTTTTGTAGTTTTTGGCATATAGTTATGCTTTTTTAAAAA
>NW_007829754.1:0-781 GCF_000696425.1 Galeopterus variegatus
AGATGAAAGTTGTGGAAAGAGATAGGTTGAAAAAGCAAGTAAGAAAGGGCATAATTATTAGAGTGAAAACTTGCAAGAGGTAGAATATTTGGGGTCAAGGGCAAAGGTAAAAGACAAGAGGAAGAATGACTCTGTGGGAGGAGGGAAGAAGACAAGGGTGGATGAGACTGTACATCAATTCAGAGGTGCAGAAAAAGCAAAATTGGTCCTATGATGATGACAGGATATGGAAGGAAAGAAAGGGGATGATCCAGAATAAGAAAGAATAAGTGAACTTCAAGGAGAGGTTGTAAGGAAAGGTTTTCCACAGCTGTAAGAGCTATTTCCTCTGTGAAGTAGGCAAAGTAATCTGCCAAGGGTAAAGAGTGCAGCATTAAGCACAAAGTTTTAAAAACAGTACAAAAAAAAAAAAGTCATCATAAGAAATAGGCAAGGATCTGTAAAGATTTGCTAGCAAATATTGAGTCCAGCACAGGTTGGAAACTATCAATGTATAAGGTGGGCAATCAACATGGTTATGTGATTTGCTCCAGTATTATTCAATGCCTGGTTTTAGGATCAGAACAGACAGATGGTTAAGTTATTCCAGAATTGAAGATTAGAATCATGAAATCAAAAGAAGGTCATGAGAGTGTTGGGAATTAAGTGTGCCAGTAAGAGAGAGATTTAACTGAGTGGCCATGAGTTTTCAGTTGGATTGAGTAAGGAAATGAAGCCAAGGGAGGCTTACTGATCAAAAACATGAGACGAAGTTCAAGAAGAATCAATGAGAGTGAAGAGC
>NW_007829755.1:0-781 GCF_000696425.1 Galeopterus variegatus
TTTTTTTTTTTTTTATATATATTAGCAATGAACAATCTGAAATTGAAATTTGAAAAGATGTTTTACAATATAATCAAAAACAATGAAAGTAATTAAGAAGTATTTTAACAAAACAAGTGCAAGGTATGTATACTAAAAACTATGTGGATATAGTAAACTACTGTGGGTAAAACTGTAAGAGGGATAGAATAAACGAGCATGAGTGTCTTTATATCTGTGTGGGTGTGTATGTAAACATACACATACACATTCGCTTTTTAGCCACCTAAGCTGATGGCAACACAGGGCATTATCTACAATGTTAGCTCTGAATGACCATCTGGAACAACATGTTAAATTAGAAATGCCAGTCAGATAGGTAACCATGTAGACAAAGAACGAATGTGAGCAGAAGGGGATCACATGACCACCCTACAGAGAGTGGTGCCTGTGCTGGGAACTACGGCCCAGCCTTATGGCCATCTTTGCTCACCTCAAAACTACATGGATAATGAATTTGAGAATAAAACCTCTGGGGAATCATCCCATGTGGAGCAATTTCACAGCTTTCTTTGCTCAATTCTTTAAGCCTCCCCCTGCCCTCCCCTCCTCTGCCTCTTGGGCCAGAAGTGCTCTTAGACCTGACCTTCTGCATGGGGGGAGGAGAAATGAAGGTGTGTGTGTGTGGGGGGGGGCTTTCTTTTGAGTCAGTAATCAGCCCTTAACCATTAGCCATCCAAACAAGAGGCCTCACACTCTCCCCTTTCACTCTTTCAGACTCTGGTGTGTTCTTTAGTTAAGA
>NW_007829756.1:0-781 GCF_000696425.1 Galeopterus variegatus
TTTTTTTTTTTTTTTTTTTTTTGTGGTCGGTCAGTATGGAGATTGGAACCCGCGGCCTCGGTGTTATAAGGCTGCGCTCGAACCAAACGAGCTAACCCACCAGCCTGTGAACACATATAGGTGGAAAAAACAAAACAAAATTTAAAGTATGTGTTGGCATTTACACTACAAAGTCAATAGTGGTTATTCTGGGTAACCACAGAATTACAGGTGATTTAAAATATTTTTGTTTGATACCACTAAGGTCTCTGTATTGGTCAAACACCAAAAAAAATTTTTTTTTTTTTTTTGCTTATCTATATTTAGGAAATATTACCTTGTGACATACAAACGTTTAACAACACTTAAGGGCTGGCCAGTTGGTTCACTCTGTAGAGTGTGGTGCTGTTAACACCAAGGTCAAGGATTCGGGTCCCGATACCGGCCACTAGAAACAAGAACAACAACAAAGTTTAAGGGAACTTTCTATTAAAAATATTTGCATGGGACTGACTGGTTAGCTCAGTCGGTTACAGCTTAGTGTTGTAGTATCAAGGTCAAGGGTTCAGATCCCTGTACCAGCCAGCTGCCAAGAAAAAAAAAAAAGAAAAGATGTAGAGCACACGTAAACGTAGAGCAAACTGAGCAGTGAGTTCCCACGTGCGCGTCGCCCAGCTCCGGCAGTCACTGATGTCTTCCTCTCTTATTTTGTCTACATGCTCATTTTGTTGAGTCTCTCTCTCTTTTTTTTTTTTTTCTAAAGATGACCGGTAAGGGGATCTCAACCCTTGGCTTGGTGTTG
>NW_007829757.1:0-781 GCF_000696425.1 Galeopterus variegatus
AGCATGTTGTTTAATTTCCATGTATTTGTATAGTTTCCTGAGTTTTGCTTATTATTGATTTTTAGTTGAAGTCCATTATGGTCTGAAAAGACACTTGAAATGATTTCAGTTTTTAAAAATATGTTGAGACTTGATTTGTGACCTAACATGTGGTCTGTCCTGGAGTCTGTTCCATGTGCTGATGAGGTTAACGTGTATTCTGTAGTTGTTGGTTGAAATGTTTTGTATATATCTGCCTGTTCCAATTGGTCTGAGGTGTAGTTTAAATCCTATGTTTCTCTGTTGATTTGTTGCCTAGATGATCTGTCCAATACTTAGATAGGGGTGTTCAGGTTCCCAAATATTATTGGGTTGGGGTCTGTCCCTTTCTTTAGGCCTAATAGTGTTTGCTCTATACATCTGGGTTCTTCAGTGTTGGGTGGGTGTACATTTATGATTGTTATGATTATTATGTTGTCTTGCTGGATAGGTACTTTCATCATTATATAATATTCTTTTTCTCTTTTTATGGTTTTTGGTTTGAAATACATTTTATCCAATATAAAAATAGCTATTCTTGGGACGGCCCGGTGGCACACTGGAGAGTGTGCCGCTTGGGAGCACGATGGCGCTCCCGCCGAGGGTTCGGATCCCATGTGAAGACCGGTTCCGTGGCGCTCCCGCCAAGGGTTCGGATCCCATGTGAAGACCGGTTCCCGCTCACTGGCTTAGCACGGTGCGGGCACAACACCGAGGGTTGCGATCCCATTGCCGGTCCCCAGTACCGGCGCGACACCAAGGG
>NW_007829758.1:0-781 GCF_000696425.1 Galeopterus variegatus
TTTAAAGTAATTATTAATAGGTAAGGACTTTGCCATTTTGTTAATGGTTTTCTGTTTGTAGATTTTTTGTTGTATTCTTTCTTTCTGTTTTCCTTTGTGATTCAATGATTTTTTTGTAATGGTATGATTTGATTTCTTTCTCCTTATCTTTTGTGTATTTTCTATAGTTTTTTCTTTGTAGTTACCATAAGGCTTAAATAAAACATCTTATAGTTACAACGGTCTATTTTAATATGACAAAAACTTAACTTCAACCACATACAAAAACTCTACATGTTAATTTCTACTCCCCCCACATTTTGTTATTGATGTCACAATTTACATCTTTTTATACAGTGTATTCATAACAGATTATGTAGCTATAGGTATTTTTAATGCTTTTGCCTTTTAAACTAGATTTAGAAGTTATTTATACACCACCATTACAATAGGGGAGTATTCTGAACTTGATTATATTCTTACATTTACAGTGGATTTTATACTTTCATATGTTTTCTATTGTTAGCATCATTTTTTTTCAAAATGAAGAACTCCCTTAAACATTTCTTGTAAGGCCAGTCTAGTGTTGATGAACAGCCTCAGTTTTTTTTTCTTAGTCTGTGAAAATTCTTATTTTTCCTTCATTTCTGAAGGACAGCTTTGCCAAGTATAGTATTCTTGGTTGGCAGTTGTTTTCTTGCAGTACTTTGTATAATATCATCCCACTTTCTCCTGGAAGCTGGGTTTCTGCTGAGGAAAACACTGGTAATCTAACGGGAGTTCCTTTGTATGAAATGAGTCT
>NW_007829759.1:0-781 GCF_000696425.1 Galeopterus variegatus
GGATCATATAGTAAAATTTATTCAAGAAGAGAATAGTACAATGGAATATATTTACATTTTTGTTGATGATTTTGTCTCCTTTTAGAAAATACTTTGAGCAAGTTTTAAGTCATGAAACAAATTGGTAAATAATTGATTTAACAAACGATTAGTCACCTTGACATCTAACCAACATTGATTTTGCTTTAAGTATGAGCATTATGAAGATGATGGTGGTCAGGAATTTGGGTCTCATCTGCTGAAAGTAGAAAGCTTCTATTTTGCCATTTTTCTTTTACTGCATGAAGTATGGTGGCTGGTTTCACAGGCGGGTAACCTGTGTAGTCACATGGGGCCCTGAACTCAGAAGGGACCCCACGTGGTTTAATGCTCTGCTGTCACCATCTTGAAATTCTTCATAATCTTATTTTTGAGCTTGTGTTTTGTATGTGAAGTCTTACGGGACAAGCGGGCCTGTGTGTGAGCAGAGGAGGGATGTGCACCACGCGTGGAAGCCCCCACTGCTCAGACTGCGTTCACCTCAGCGTTCACCAGGACAGAATTCCCTACTCGGGGGAGTTCAGCAGGACCCAAAGCAAATACAAGACAGGTATGCTATGTCCCCAACTCAGCAAGATGGGCGCGGACAGCCCCAAGCAGCCATGCTCTCTGTTTGAGCAGAACTTGCTACTGATGCAGAGAGAAGGTAACAGCAACCTTGGAAACACAAACAGCCGCCGCGAGCCCTGTTGTCCCCTTTCTTACTCCTGTCACGTTCCTGCAGCAGCTCCACTTAGGTTGA
>NW_007829760.1:0-781 GCF_000696425.1 Galeopterus variegatus
AGGCATTTCTCAAAGGAAGATATATGAATGGCCAACAGACACATGAAAATATGCTCAACATCTCTCAGCATTCGGGAAATGCAAATCAAACCCACACTGAAATACCACCTCACTCCAGTCAGGATGGCTAATATCCGAAAGACTGTGAATGATAAATGCTGGCAAGGTTGCAGAGGAAAAGGAACACTCACACATTGTTGGTGGGACTGCAAAATGGTGTGGCCTCTATTAAAAACAGTATGGAGGTTCCTCAAACAATTGCAGATAGATCTACCATATGACCCAGCTATCCCACTGCTGGGAATATACCCAGAGGAATGGAAATCATCAAGTCGAAGGTATACCTGTTCTCCAATGTTCATCGCAGCACTCTTTACAATAGCTCAGAGTTGGAACCAGCCCAAATGTCCATCATCAGATGAGTGGATATGGAAAATGTGAAATATCTACACAATGGAATACTACTCTGCTATAAAAAAGAATGAAATACTGCCATTTGCAACAACATGGATGGACCTAGAGAGAATTATATTAATTGAAATAAGTCAGGCACAGAAAGACAAATATCACATGTTCTCACTTATTTGTGGGAGCTAAAAATATATAAATAAATACACAAAAAATGGGGGGGAGGGAAGAAGACACAACAATTACAATTCCTTGAAATTGATACAACCAGCGAACAGAAAGGACATTGTTGGGAGGGAGAGGGGAGAGGGAGGAGGGAGGTTTCGGTAGTGGGCCACAATAATCAACCACATTGTATATTGACAAAATAAAA
>NW_007829761.1:0-781 GCF_000696425.1 Galeopterus variegatus
CCTAGAAGCTGCACCCATCAGGCTGTCATAAGGAATACTGGCTCCTGTGGGGCACAGAGCTTCTACACCAAGGGGAACCCTTTACTGACCAATATGTACCTCATTCTCTTGTGCCCAAGTGGTCACTTGTGCGGATTAGGAGTGAAGACAATTCCCTGGCTACTGTGTGGACCACTTGAGGACCCTGATGCATACCCTTCTGAGTAACTTGAGGCCAAGTGCCACCTATGGAAGTTTTGTGACTAATGTCCAGTTAAGAGGACCCCCAAGTATGTGTGCCAGTAATTAAGTAACTTTGTAAATAGCTGGCTCAACGTTTTCTTTCCTCTGCAAGAATGAAAGCAAGGAATAAGTCTCTCTTGTTTCCTGGTGTAAGAGTTATCTCAAGGGCTGGGGCAGTGCCTGGCACAGAGCAAGACACAATAGACATTTGTTAAGTGAAGCAACAAATATTCCCTGAACATATAAATGCCAAGAAGAGTTTCCTCAGTGGAATTCTCAATACCATGTTACTAGAAACAGCAAGCACCCCAGATTTTGCAAGCCCACTTGTAAATTCATCTCTCTCTCTGTCTCTCAAGATAGACAGATAGACAGACAGACAGATGGGGCTGCTCTACATGGGATGAATTTTAGTTCAGCATTTAATGTTTTCTAAGTGATTTATTTTCTTCTAGAGTTTGGTATAAAAGAAACATTTCTTATTTAAAAGGGCTAGCACAGTTTAGAAAACAACAAACAAACCAAATATCCTAAATGACAATTTATGATTGTTTGCAGA
>NW_007829762.1:0-781 GCF_000696425.1 Galeopterus variegatus
CTAGATGGATTAATTGCCCTATAATGAGGACTCATATAAGAAAATAGCGATAGTTAAGGTCGAAGGGTCTATGGGAAAGGCCAGGGGAGCATTTTCTAAATAGGCATGGGTTGGAAAAGGCTTTTAAACTTTTGTTTCTAGTAAATATACAATTCTGAAACTACCATTACTTGGTTTCAGTCCTAAGTGGAAACCTTGCACCAGCATAGCTCTTCGTCTGACGTTCCCACTGCTCCATTTATTTGACTTTCTCATGCACTGTTGGTGGACCCTGACAGAGTTCCCTTGCAGAGAGGTGCTCTGCACCGTGTCCTCTGTTATTTCAATGTGCAAGTCACCATTTTTATTCTTCCTGTGAGCTCCACCCTGGAATATCTTACAATGCTGTGAGTGTATTCTTGGTGAGGATGGACAGACAGTTAGATGACTCAGAGATTGTGGATTGACTTATCCTTACAGTTTCTCACTGACGCACATCTCCACATTCAGCCTGAAATCGATTAAGTGCACCTCTAGCACCATGTGTCTTAGGGCTGCGTCCAGCCTTCTGCCAAAATGGTCCCTGACAATGTAAAGTTGAGTGGACTTGTCAACGTAGTGAAGGGAAACCTGAGGGCTCATAGCTCAAGGCTTCCTACAGCTCCTCAGCTGAGGCCTCTAGGAGGGGAGCACAGGTGCCTAGGGCAGGCCGCGTGACCTTGTGGGCAGAGAGGATGGGAGGACAGAATGGAGCCCCCCACACGCCCCCCAGATTCTGGGATGTGCTATTTTATGCAGACTG
>NW_007829763.1:0-781 GCF_000696425.1 Galeopterus variegatus
TCAGGTGGGAGCATTAGTTTACAATTACTACTTACTACAGTGTATTGTGAACTGGTTAACAAAGGAGCTCTAAGGAAATGAGACAGAATGGGTGAGATTCAAGCTTCAGATTAAAAACTTCAGTGACTCCATGCAGTTTATAGAATCACATTCACACCTTTTGGCACTTGGGGTGCTCCATAATCAGACTCCAATTTGTCATCTCAGAAATCTTTCTTATTACTCCCGTTGGTAAATTCTCCACCATAATGGTAAAAGATTAGAATATTTTCCAGCAAATATTCATTGCTCTCCCTTTATACCTTGGGGTAGAATATAATCTCCTGCTCCACTTTGGGGTTGGCTATTTGCTTTGCTGTGGCAAGTAGAAGGTGAGGTTTTCAATGTGCACATGCAGATTGGTTTGTTCTCTTAAGCTTCTGGAACCCACTGTGAGAAGAACATATCTAAGTAGCTGCTGATCCAAGTAGAATGCCGACACATGTGGAATTGACATGCACCAAACACAAAGTCTGGAGTGTGAGTGAAAAAAAAAAAAAGGCTGCTGTTGTAAGCCACTGAGTTTTGAAGTTGTTTGTTATGCAGTGTGTTTGCAGCAGTAGCTAACTAATATAATAATCAAACTAAATAATTCACTGCTACCTCAATAGGTCTTATATGTGGAATTTTTGCTTGTAATATTCCATTCATCTGAGATATCCTCTTTCCTCCTAACTATTGTATCTACATGTCTAAAGCATAATTGCTAAGGAGGTATGAACTGGAGATTAAAAAAAAAAAA
>NW_007829764.1:0-781 GCF_000696425.1 Galeopterus variegatus
CATGTAGGTGCTTAGCTGAAAAGATTGCTGGAAATCTGCAGAGTAAATATCTTTCCAAATGCCAGCTTCTCCTGACCTACCCAATAGAAGCACTAAAAAAAGTTAGATGACACTGGATTTCTGAGGGAGATGTAAGTTTTTAAAAGCAATTTATTTGCTGCTGTTCTTACTTCCCTCCTTTGTGTCTGTGACTTGAATGTATTTTTCTCATGCTTTGGGCTGTAACAAGTTTGTAACTCTGTTCAGTCATTAAACATGTATTAGACACCTGTAAATTGACTGTGCAGAGCTGATAAAAACATTTCCACCTGAAGGGATCAAATCAGACAATAGCTGTACATACTCAATTTTAGAATATTCTTCCAAAAGAACTTTTGATCTCCTTTAAGAGAGCTTTCAGATATGCTATATACCGAACATCCCAAATTTTATTAATTTAAAGTTATATAGATTGATTTGTGATATTTTGCATGTGTTAAACTTTTTAAAAGTAGCATAATTTTACAATATCCTTGGAGTTCCATGCTCTAAACAACTTGTAAATAAAGAAAAACGTGAGAAGCTAAATGTGAGAGAACGTTTATGTTTTCTTTTTTTTTTTTTTAAACAAAAAGCATTGCAAAAGCATACGGCAGAAAGTTCCAGATCTTATCTGTAGAACAAGGCTTAAATTTAAATAAAGACATATAGATACATGTAAATTAGCAAAAAGGTTAAAAAGGTTTCTTTTAATGTAATTCCTTTTTGGTGATAGAATTGAGTCTAGTTAACCACTATCCAG
>NW_007829765.1:0-781 GCF_000696425.1 Galeopterus variegatus
CTCTCTCACTTAATTGCTTCTCAGAGCTATTTGCCAGGGCTCAGGAGACTGATTGAACCCAAGAGATCTGTTCTGGGATCTTGTCAAACAGACCTCCCGCCTGCAGGTGCACACGCATTGGCTCTCTCCCACATTCAGACCCCTGTCTTGCTCTCTGGCCTCCAAGCTTTCTTAAATAAATGCACACAGACACCTGAACAGTGAGGAGCAGTCTGTTTAGTTTGCTGGAAAAGGCCTCATGAAATTCACAGCCATCGAAGCCCATGTAGGGCAGAAGGGGACACAGGGCTGGAGGCTTGGAGTCCTGGCTCCTCTTTTTTCTCCATCCCACTCTCACAGCCACCTCAGGGAGCCAAGGGCATCTGGCTGCTAGTTCCCCAGGTCCACCCAGAGGGAGTCGGGATGTGGTGAAACAGTTTTGCTCTTGCTTCTCCCCAACCCCCACCACTGCAGCAAGAGCCTTTTGTATTAATAAGTACTATGAATTAAATGTTTGTGTCCCCTCAAAATTCTTTTGTTGATGCCCTCATCCCCAATGTGATGATATTGGAGGTGGGGACTTTGGGAGGTAATCAGGCTTGGATAAGGTCATGAGGGCAGGTTCCATGATGAGATGTTTCCCTCATTAAGGGGATGAAGAGACCAGAGCTTGCTCCCTCTGCCCTGTAAAGATACAGCAAGAAAGCAGCAGTCTGCAACCAGGAAGAGGCCCTCACCAAGAACTGAATTTGCCTACACCTTGACCTTGGACTTCCCAGCCTCCAGAACTATGAAGAGGGGG
>NW_007829766.1:0-781 GCF_000696425.1 Galeopterus variegatus
ATCAGTCATTCTGCTGAAATGTTAAATATATCACTATTCCTGGCAATATAAATTAAGAGATGAGGAAGATGCTTTTTAATGGCAGGACTTACCTTGTATTTTTTTTCGGTTTACATTTCATTAAATAAAAAATAGAATTTAATTTTTTCCTTAGGCATAAAATTTTTCTCATAGGCACTTGTTATTGGGATTGAAAAGTTGTCCTGTTATGCCTGATATAAGAAAGTTGATCTAGAAAAAACCAAGCTTACAAATATTAAATAAATAAGTTATTTGATAGCATTAATATAAGAATTCTTAATTTTGAATTATGAATTTAATGTAGCTTCTTCCCATCACTTGGTCTTGAAAATGTGTTGAGACATTAAAGAAAGATGAATGGGTAACTACTATTTTAGCTACACAGTTTTCCTAGTAAAATTGGAATTGAAAGTTACCTGTATCACACATCCTTTAGGTATTTTATAAAAACTTACTTAAATTAAATAGTATAGTATAAGGTAAAAAAGAAGGAAAGAAACTCTGAGTTCTGCATCTTTGATAAAACCTTGATGAACTCTAGTAATAGTATGAATTTGTGCTAGAAATCATGTTATAAGTTCAGTTTACATCAAATAACTTTATCTTCACTAATTCCAAGAGTATCACTAAAGCTTGAGTTCAATATAAAATTGTTGTGTAACATTATTGAAATTTTTTTTATGTTAAAATATTATTAAGTCAGGCCGGCCCGTGGCTCACTCGGTAGAGTGCGGTGCTGATAACACCAAGGCCGCGGGTT
>NW_007829767.1:0-781 GCF_000696425.1 Galeopterus variegatus
TAGCAATCAGAATACAACAACACATCAAAATAATTATACACCACATTCAAGTGGAACTCATCCCAGTGTTGCAAGGTTGGTTCAACACATGAAAGTTAAGAAATACACCACATCAAAAAAACCAAGAACAAAAACCACATGATTATCACAATAGATGCAGAAAAAACATTCAACAAAATTCAACATCATAATAAAGACTCTCAGCAAATTAGGTATACAAGGAAATCACCTCAACACAGTGAGAGAAATTTATGCCAAACTGCCAGTGTCATCCTGAATGGGGAAAAGCTGAAAGATTCTTTTCTAAAGAACTGGAACAAGACAAGGTTGCTCAGCTCACCACTCCTATTTATCATAGTATTGGAAGTACTGGCCAGAGCAATCAGGCAAGAGAAAGAAATAAAGGGCATCCATATTGGAAAGGATGAAGTCAAATTGTCCCTGTTTGCAGAGGGCATGATCTTATATATAGAAAAACCTAAAGACTTGACTAAAAAACTTTTAGAACTGATTAACAATTACAGCAATGTTGCTGGGTACAAAATCAGCACCCACAAATCAGTAATGCTTTTATACTTCAGTAATGGACTAGCAGAAAAAGAAATGAAGAAAGCAAGCCCATTTACAGTAGTTACCAAAACAAAAAACAAACAACAAAAATCAACCTAGGAATCAGTTTAACCACATTGGTGAAAGACCTTGGCAATGAGAACTACAAACCACTACTGAAAGAAATTAAAGAAGACACAAAAAGGTGGATAGACATACCATGGTCAAGGAT
>NW_007829768.1:0-781 GCF_000696425.1 Galeopterus variegatus
TTTCACGTGTTTTTCAGGGCTGTAGTTCAGATGAAGGTGAGGTTCATGACACCAGCCGCTTCACAAAAAAAAACTTCCCCAGGGAAGGTCCCCTTTGGCTGATCTTGCCATTACTGGGTGTAGTGGGTTGAATGGCGACCCCCAAAAAGCTATGTCTAAATTCTGATTCCCAGCACCTTTCAATGTTACCTTATTTGGAAAAAGAATCTTTATCAGTGTAAACAAGTTAAGGATCTTAGGATGAGAAGACCATCCTGGATTATCTGAGTGGTCCTAAATGAAATTACAAATGTCCTTATAAGTGAAAGGCAGATGAAGATTTGAAAATACAGAAAAGGAGAAGACACAGACAGAAGGGGAGGAGGCAGTGTGACCACAGAGGCGCAGATTAGAGTGGGGCAGCCACAAACCGTGGAGTGCCATCAACTACCAGAAGCTGGCAGAGGCAATTAATGGGTTCTCCTCTAGAGACTCCAGAGGGAGCCTGGCCCTGCCAACACTTTGAGTTTGGACTTCTGGCCTCCAGAACTATGATGGAATCAGTTTCTGTTGTTTTAAGCCACTCACTTTGTGGTAATTGCTAGAATGGCCACAGGAAACAAAATATACTTTGGTTTGTTTTCTGGTTTCACCTTATGATGATGCCAACACATTTCTGTCCTTACAGAGCAACTTCTCTCTTAGAATCCATGGGTTCCATATTCTAACTTACATATGTGTAAACCACATTCATGGAGGTCTGTCTTTCTCAGAGAGTTCCAAGTTGGCATCGTTTTGTTTT
>NW_007829769.1:0-781 GCF_000696425.1 Galeopterus variegatus
AAACTCTTAGAGTTCATGAATGATTTCAGCAAAGTTGTAGGATACAGAATCAACACATGATTATCAGTAGCATTTCTATACCTCAACAGTGAACATGTAGAAAACGAAATCAAGAAAGCTTGCCCATTTACAATAGCCACCAAAACAAATAAAACGCTTAGGAATAAAGGTAACCAAGGAGGTAAAAAATCTCTGTGAAAAGAACTACAAACCTCTGTTGAGAGAAATTAAAGAAGACACAAGAAGATGGAAAGATACCCCATGCTCTTGGATTGGAAGAATTATCATTGTGAAAATGTCCATATTACCCAAAGTGATCTACAGTTTCAATGCAATCCCCATCAAAATTCCAATGAAAGTTTTTCTCAGAAACTAAAAAACTATCCAGACATTTATTTGGAATAACAAAAGACCATGAATAGCCAAAGCTATCCTGAACAAAAAAATAAAGCTGGAGGCATAATACTACCTGACTTAAAAAGTATACTACTGGTCCCATATAGAGACCTGTCCGCTCACTGGTTGAGCACGGTGCGGGCGTGACACTGAGGGTTGCAATCCCGTTGCCAGTCGCGGTATGGGCGTGACACCGAGGGTTGCAATCCCATTACCGGTCATGAAAAAAGACAAAAAGGAGAAAAAAAAAAAGTATACTACACAGCTATAATAATCAGAACAGGATGGTACTGGCATAAAAACAGACACATGGATCTATGGAATAGAATAGAGAATCCAGAAATCAAACCATATGCCTACAGCCATATGATCTTTGACAAAGGCA
>NW_007829770.1:0-781 GCF_000696425.1 Galeopterus variegatus
AGCTACCAATACATGCAGCAACATGGGTGAATCTCAAAAGCATTATGTTGTGTGAAAAAAAACAAACAGAAAAGACTATAATATACTATGTGATTCTATTCAAATGAAATTCTAGGACGAAACTAAGCTGTAGTGACAGGATTGCCTGTTAAGAGGCATGAGGAGATTTTTTGCAGTGATGTAAGTGTTCTATTTGTTGATTGCGATGGCGATTACTCAGGTGTATACATTTTTCACAGCTCAGTAAACTGCACAGTTAACATAGGTGCTTTTTATTAAATGTAAATAGATCTCAATAAAATTGATTTAAAAAAAAAAGTCTAACGGAGTTACCAGCAGGATGACCATAAGAATTTAGTCTAACAGAGTTACCAGCAGGATGACCATAAGAATTTATTAACTTTCTTATCTCGATCTGCCCCTTAAGATGGGCAGAAACTAGCCCCTTTCTCTTTTTTAAAAAAATTTTTAATTGAAACATAATTGATTATACATATTTGTGGGGTACAGAGTTGAATATCAATACCTGTGTACAATGTATTATCAAATCAGGATAATTAGCATGTTCATCATTACAGTACATAATCATTCCTTGTGCTCATTAACCAATTTCTTGCTAATTCCCTTCCCTCTTTCCCACCTCTAGTAACCACAGTTCTGCTCTCTCCTTCTGAAAGTTCAATGTTATCATGATTGTTTATTTATTTGTTTTTTCCTCTCTCTCTCTTTCTCACTTTCTCTCTCTCTCATGAGTGAGGACATGCAGTATAGACCTCTCTTT
>NW_007829771.1:0-781 GCF_000696425.1 Galeopterus variegatus
GATGGTCCATTCATGAAACTTCCTCTGCACCCATAAGGGTCCAATCAGGAGACAAAACCCACACTGTGATTTGAACAGGAGGAGCTTATTATAAGGAATTATGAAACCGCAATGAGGAAGCTGCGGAGATGTCAAGAGAGCCCTTCGGTGGCCTTGGGCTGAGGGATGAGATGAGGAGATTATCCTGGTTATCTGGGTGTGCCCTAAATGCAACCACAGATATCATTATGAAAAGAGCAGAGGGAGATTTGACTACACATGGCAGAGGAAAAGGCAATGTGACGACAGAAGCAGAGGTGGGAGTGATGTGGCCACAAGCCGGGGAACCCTGGCAGCCACTAGAAGCCGGAAGAAGTGAGGAATGCACTTACCTAGAGCCTCTGCACAGAGCACAGCCTGTAGACACTTGCTTTTGGCCCCATGAAATTGATTCTGGACGTCTGGCTCCGGAACTGTGAGCAACCAAGGGGGTCAGGCTTGGAAGGGTCCCCTCTCCATGGCTGGGTTCTGATCCCCTTAGAAAGGGTCTGGTTACAGCCCACTGACAGGGAGGAATCTGCTGTGTCACCCAGGCCAAAGCTCTGGCACTGCAACTGAATAAGGTCCCCAATGCTACGGGTCCACTTGTTAATAAAATCTCCCCTCTGAGCGGGAAGCCACATTCTAAGGCTCTGCAAAATGAAGCCATCATGTATAATTATAATTCATATCTAATCCAGTCACCACATACTTCCTGTGTATCAAGCCTTCCTCTGTGCAGAAATGACAACCAAATACATGA
>NW_007829772.1:0-781 GCF_000696425.1 Galeopterus variegatus
TTATCTTCATTTCTGAAATCTGTTTTCTCTGGATATAGAATTGTGGATTGGCAGTTCTTTCGGTGCTTGGAAAATATTGTGCCACTTTCTTCTGATGTTCATAGGTTCTGATGAGAAATCTGCTGTCATTCAAATTGCATTTCCCCTCTAGATGATGTGCCATTTTCTCTCTGGCTTCTTTTGAGCTTTGGAGATTTTTTCTTCACCTTTAGTTATGTCTTCTGCCAACTTCAAATATTTTCAACCATTATTTTTTTGAATATTTTTCTGTCCCACACTCTTTTTTTCTCATTTTGAGACTTTAATGATGTGACTCTTAGATCTATTTGTTATTGAGTCACAGGTCCTTGAGGTTCTGTTTATTTTTTTAATCTATTTTCCCTATTTTTCAGTCTGCATAATTTCTATTGCCTAGCTTTAATTTCATCGATTCTTTTCTTTGTAATCTCCATTCTGCTATTGAATCACTCTAGTGAGCTTTGTAAAAAAATGTTTCAATTATTCTTTCAGCTCTAGTATTTCTATTCACTTCTCATTGTGTCTTGCATTTCTTTGGTGAGACTTTATTTTTTTATATGTTTCAAGATTTTTTTCAATTATTTATTGTAGCATTTTTATGATGATTGTGTTAAAATCACTGTCAGATTATTTTAATATTTGTGGCATCTTGGTATTGGCATCTGTTCATCCTCTTTTATCATTCTAGTTGAGATTTTGTGGATATTGGTGTGAAGAGTGATTTTTAATTCTATCCTGGACAATTTGAATATTTTGTTATAAG
>NW_007829773.1:0-781 GCF_000696425.1 Galeopterus variegatus
GGAAGCCAACTCATTCATAATCTGCTTGGTGAGCACATAGTAAAAGCAAGAAGAAAGGTAAATTTTTCTTAAAATTTCTGTCCCAAAATTAGAGTAGTACTTAATCTCCACTACAATTATCTGGTAATAATGCTAAGGATCATCATCACCATGATAATAATAAAGACAACCCCCCCCTTGCTTACTGTATGCAATGTGTTCTAATGAGAGGACTGTGGAATGTTTATGTCAGCTGATCAGTGTGTTCTCTTCTCTGGACATTCTTGGAGACACTCAGAGGTATTTGTTCTCTGGACGTTCTTGTTGTGGGGCCTTTGATTTCATGTTTCCCTTAGAAATGGTAATTTTGTTAATGATAAAAACACTTGGGTTTATTTCCTTGGTTGTATCCCAAGGCTTATTCTTCACATTGACCATGGAGAAGACCCATCTCTAAAAAGAAGTGGTCAATTATTGCTAAATTCATCTTTGATATTTTATCTTCTAATTTTACACACAGAAGCCAATGTATTTTCTTGATCCCAAGTTATCGATTTCATCTGACTTGAAGTTTTCTCATAAAAATTTTCTCATAAAAATTTTTCATAAATTTTTTTTAGAAAGCTCCAGTTGCTCCACACAACACACACAGACTGGGAATTAAGAAAATCGAGGACAAAATATTAGTTGTTTATAATATTAAATAATACATTGACTTTGAAAATAAAAAAAATAGATGTCTTTTTTTTGTCAAGTGTATAATGAAAGGCATTAGGTTAGTTATGCATACACATGTTGATTC
>NW_007829774.1:0-781 GCF_000696425.1 Galeopterus variegatus
TTATGAATAAAGCTGCTCTCAACATTTGTGTGCAGGTTTTTGTGTGGACATAAGCTTTTAATTCACTTGGGTAGATACCAGAGAGCGTGATTGCTTGATTGTATGGTGAAATAATGTTTGGTTTTGTGAGAAACACCAAACTGTCTTCTGCAGTGTCTGTACCATTTTCCATTCCCACCAGCGATGGATGAGATTTCCTCTTGCTTCACATCTTCGCCAGCATTTGGTGCATCGGTGTTTTGGATTTTAGCCATTTAATAGGTATGTAGTGTTATTTAATTGCAACTCCTTAATGACATATGATGTTAAGCATCCTTTCATATGCTTATTTGTCATCTGTGGGTCTTCTTTGCTGAGGTATCTGTTAAGATCTTTCGCCCATTTTTTAAAAATTGAGTTGTTCATTTTCTTATTGTTGAGTTTAAAGAGTTCTTTATATATTTTGGATAATAGTCCCTTATCAAACATGTCATTTGCAAATATTTTCTTTCAGTTCGTGGCTTGTCTTCTCACTCTCTTGACAGTGTCTGTCACAGAATAAAACTTTTTAATCTTAACAAAGTCCAGCTTGTCAATTATTCTTTTAATAGATTGTAACTTTCGTGTTGTATATAAAAAGTCACTACCAGACCCAAAGTCATCTAGACTTTCTCCTGTTATCTTCAAGGAGTTTTACAGTTTTGCATTCTACATTTAGGTCTATGATCTGTTTTGAGTTAGTTTTTTGTGAAATGTGTAAAATTTGTGTCTAGAGTCTTTTTTTTTTTTTTTTTTTTTTTAA
>NW_007829775.1:0-781 GCF_000696425.1 Galeopterus variegatus
TTTGCTGTTTGGTGTTTAATTTTAGTAGTCATAACATACATTTTCTTTCTCTTTCTCATTTTTGTATTGTTCTACTAGAGATCGATGGGTGGGAGGGGGAAAAGGGAGGGAGGAGGGAGGAATTTGTAAAGGGACATGAAAATCAACTACACTGTATATTGATAAAAGAAAAAAGAACATCTTGGGGGGAAAGCTACAAATCTTTGTATTCTTTATATTTGCTAGAAGAAATAACACTCAAGTTCTTAGATTGCATTTCTCATTAATTTATTTTGATTCTCAACTAATTGATATGTGATCAGTGGATATCCCTAAAACAACTGGGACACTGGTAGCATAGTAGCACTGTTCTAGAACATTATATTCTAAGCTTCATTGTGTTTAGAATTGATCATCTTCATTTTATGAGGTTGAAGAGGATACCTAGAGCTTGTGATGAAAAGTGTATGTTTTTAAATTTCGCAAGATGTTTTAACAATAACATACTTTAGGTCCAATATTATTCTGTGATTCACCTATGTCCTGTATATTTGTATGGATATTTTCAGAAAATAAAAAACAAGTCTGAAATCATTTGATTCTCTCCTTTCTTTTTTATTTCTGGATTCCTCACTTTTAAAACATATTTAGATGTGGTTTTGACAGTATGAGGTATTGAATTCCCAAAAAAATAGATATGTAAAAATTATTAAAGTTGTCTTATTTCTAAAATAAGGATACTGCCCACCATCTTCTGGAAGACTGCCATTTCAAATTATTAGATCCTAGCAGATTGGAGAGC
>NW_007829776.1:0-781 GCF_000696425.1 Galeopterus variegatus
ATATTATGCTTCCTGATTTAAAGAAAAAATCCAAATTCTGTATGACTCAGAATTCTTTGTACCCTTATACAATAATTTCTGTACTGAGTATCATAGAAGGTATATGGAAAATAGACAATAAATAGAGTGAAGAATACAAATTTATTCACGGAAGAAGTATTTTGTGTATTCACTAATGCCCAAGAATTTTACCAATTTCTATGAAAAGTGTTTGAAATTTAATCAAAACCATGCTATATAATAGAGCGTGTACGGCATATCCAAGTTTAAGATCAACATATAATGATCTATATATGGTTCTCATGTCATAGGGTAGCCCAAAATGTAGGGCATATCCAAGTTTAAGATCAACATATAATGATCTATATATGGTTCTCATGTCATAGGGTAGCCTAAAATTTCTCAGTTAACTTTATGTGAATTAAAGATGGATTTAATATTTGTTTGTCTTATAAATGGAGGTTTATAAATTTCAATTTTTTTTTCTCACTTACCTGCAAATTTTGAACTATCCCAATGGATTCTAAAGAGTGTCTTGATTTATTTGGGACACCTCAATGAATGGTTAGTTAGCTAACCTTCCGTCTTTGTGTCTGTTAACCAAGTTCTCATTAACCCATCACCTTCTCCCCCTCCCCTCCCCTTTTCCACCTCTAGTAACCACAGTTCTTTTCTCTCCTAAAAGTTCAATGTATTGTGATTACTGTCTCTCTCTATTGTTTGTTTATTTATGGATTTAGCGCTCACTTATGATTGAGGATATGTGATATTTCTCATTCTG
>NW_007829777.1:0-781 GCF_000696425.1 Galeopterus variegatus
TCTCCTGAAAGTAAAGCATGTGTCTCTGGTTTCCTGTCCCTCTGCCTCCATCCTTCCTTTGCAGCACTGCCCGCAGGCCACAGCCTGGCTGACACGCTCGCCCGTGCTTCTGCCGGGAGCTGCATGTGAACAGGACAAGGAGCAGCATCACCCTGAGTGTGGGACCTCCGCGCCTGTCCAATGGGAGCTGAGCATTTTCATCTAGGGGCTGGGCAGGGGCAGCTCCTAGTCAGGCCCTATTCTGGGCTTCTCTTCAAAGAAGCGTCCCTGAAACAAAAAGGGAATTAAAACTCTCTGTGGCCCCTTAGCCATGCCAAGGGGACAGCACTGGCTTTCTGCAGTCACTGGTGAGCTGTCATGGGTTCTGGG
Organism: Galeopterus variegatus; assembly: GCF_000696425.1. NCBI lineage: Eukaryota > Metazoa > Chordata > Mammalia > Dermoptera > Cynocephalidae > Galeopterus > Galeopterus variegatus. The sequence goes on from NW_007829777.1 coordinate 370, forward strand.
GAAGCCTTTGAGTCCTGGGCACTGCACCCCTCTTCCGCCCTGGTAAGTGGGGTTACGGGCCAGCCTGTACTGAAGGAGGGGCCACCATGGCCTACCCAAGGAGTACCAGAGTGCCAACGCACGGGTACTCCAGCAGCCCATGGGGCGCCCTGCATCGCCTCTCCCACGGCCACCACCATGCACTGGGAGTGCACTGGAATGTCCCTATGGTCACCGCTCCTGCAGACTTGTCAAGAGAGAGGCTGAGATGGGCGACCAGACGCAGGATGCTCTGCAGAGCCAAGAGGCCCCTCGAGACTGCCCGTGCATAACCTGCCTGCCTACCTAGTGTGCAGGGATTCGACCTGTACATGTTTTACTAGGATGCCTGTGCATTAGCAGAAAGAAAATGTAAAGGAGGTCTGCATGGAGG
>NW_007829778.1:0-781 GCF_000696425.1 Galeopterus variegatus
CTAATGAACTGATTGGTCATATTTTGGGGAAAGATGCAAGGCTCCCAGGTCCTGGCTCGAGCGACCAGGTGGAAAGGGATGCCACCTACCAAAGTGGGAAATACAGCTGCGGGAGGAAGTTTGGGAGGAAATGCTGTTGGTCTCATTCTGGGTGGGCCAAGGTTAAGGTTCATGTGTCTTCCAGGGGGGGCAGTGCCGGGGGCAGTTGGGCAGTGAGTTCTGAGCTCCTGAGTAAGGGCTGGCCAGGAGTGCAGCTGAGGAATGACAAGAGGGAAGGAGGCATCTACGGGGCGTCACAGAGGCCACACAGCACAGGACAGAGGAGACGGTGTCACGAGGCCACAACGTGGAGGCAACGGTGCCGTGAGTGGAGAGGCCAGCGGTGCTGCAAGGAGAGAAGAAGCGACCGAGCGTGCAGACCACTCTCTAGAGGCTCAGCTGTGGCATAGCGGAGGTTCAGGACAGTCCCTGAAGGGCAGGTGTGGGTGCCTCGTTGGGTCAAGGATGGCTTATTATTTTGTTTTGTGCTAATAATAATAATAATAATAATAAGCTGGAACAAATCGGAGTTTGTTCAGAGTCGGGGGTGGGGGCGGGTGCAGCCAGTGGCAAGGTGGAAGGTCCAGGAGGACCTGTGCCCACAGCTGGAAGGACGGGGACTGGATCCAGAATGATCGAGCCCGAGTAAGAGGAGCGAAGTCCCTGTCCCCGCGAGACGGGACGGAGGGAGGAGGCAGCAGCCCAGCGAGGCCGGGGGACACGGGGACCTTGGATGTGCCGC
>NW_007829780.1:0-781 GCF_000696425.1 Galeopterus variegatus
GGAGCGCCGCCGCGCTTCCCAAGCGGCGCACTGTAGCAGTGCGCCACCGGGCCAGCCCAAACTCAAAATGTCTTTATCAAAAGTTTCCACAAAAAAATCAAGACTGTTCTCCCATGTTATTTGCTAGGCAGAGACTGGATTGCATATTATGTCTTACCTATTTAGGTTCAACTACCCAGTAGATGTTTAAATGAATGAAAGAATGATAAGTAAATAAATGAAGTAACCAATCACCTTTTTGACAATTCTCAGGAACAGCCAACAACTAAAAAGAGAGAAAAATATCTCTAAAAATCCAAAATGGGTTTTAAAAAATCTATGATATGAAACAGATGCTTTTCATCTACAGAACAGGGCCCCAGGCTCCTACTCAGAGCTTATTTATTTTCATTTTGGAATTCATTATATAACAAACTTAATTATGTAGCCTCTATGCCCACTGCCATTAAAAAGGTGGCAAGTAAAGGGAGGAGAGGGACTATTAAAGGAAGCAACGTGAGAATTACAAGAAATGGGTCTTGAAAGCATAGGAAAAACAAAAGAAAGCAACCCCAAGAATTTGAAGCAGAGAGCAGTCTGCGGAGCATTTAACACAGAGTGAGAAGTTGCTCATACCTCAGAGGGACCTGAGGGCCACTACATATGATAATGTTCAAAATGGGGGTGGTGAGTCAAGAAAATGTTAGCTTGGGTACAGTGTTTTATTTAAGGAGCCAGGGAGTGTGATATATTAGAAAGTTTGCTTAAATTTTTTTTTTTTTTTTTTTTTTTTTTTTAAAAA
>NW_007829781.1:0-781 GCF_000696425.1 Galeopterus variegatus
GGAGGAAGCTTTGAAAAAGACAATCTGTCCCCACTTTCAAGAGAAAGGCCTCGGCGCCTCCGGGCCATGCGTTCACCTCCCACCGAGCGCAGCCGGGCATCCAGGGCCGGGTGACACGACGCCGAGCGCGCGCTTCCCAGCCCCAAGACAACGCTGAATTGAGCACCGCCTCCCCCCTCCCAGCCTTGGATGACACGACAGTTCCAAAAGCGGACATTGTTTCAAGAGCTGCACTTTTCAGACCAAAAAAGGCAAATTAGGGGCACAGGATCATGGCTTCCAAAATTCAGGTCTGAAGAGACCTTAAGTCATCTGTGCTGTCAAGAGATGCACATTCGCTGGGCTGTTTTCCTCTCTTGACCCCAAAACCTGTGCTGCCCAGCCATGCATCCCCTTTATTTCCCCTGTCCTCCCCTCTGAGGAGTTCGATTTACCGGAGCCCTTTGGCCAGGTTCACTTGCAGGAGCCCAGGACAAGGAACCACCGACTCGCTGACCCTCATGGAGATTCCAGGATCCCGAACTCTCAATCCCAATTCCTCTTCCCGGCTGGAGTTCGGCCGCCCGCTTTGCTGAAAGCGGCAACAGTGGCGGGATGGGTGCTGGAGGAGCAGGAAGGAAAAGAGAGCTTAGTGCACTGCGTGGGCCCAACGGTGGGGAGGACAGCGCCAGGCCAGGGGTCTGCCACATGGCTCCTGGTAGAGCTTTGAATTCAGAGAGAACACTCGAGATCCTATTCCAGGATGCAGGCCGGAGAGAGCCCCGTGCACCTGTCCCATTAA
>NW_007829782.1:0-781 GCF_000696425.1 Galeopterus variegatus
CCACCAGTATCCCAGTAAACCACATTGTAGTCTTTTTCCCCATGGTATAAAGGAGTGCATGGCATGAATGACGTACAATTAATTTTCATATATAAAGAAATAAAGGTAATTGTACAAGAGAGAAAACTTCAGGATTGATCTTTCTTTTCTCCTCTCTTTATATTTCTTCTTTCTCTTTCCTCTTCCTGAAAGGTAGTTATCTATTCTTCTTTAAATATCTTTGTAACACAGTAAAGAAAATGTCTAATTGCAATCATAAAATATAAATATAAAATAAATAAAATGAAATGATATTTATAATTTTCATTAGCCTGTATAATATGTAAATATATAATATAAACAAATAACTATAAAAACATAAATAACAACTGTGTATAATTCCCTTGAAGTTTGGCTAGTTACATGGAAAGACCTAAAGGGGGGAGCATGGAGAGTGACAGAGCAAGCCCCCCCATCACGTACGTGCACCCCCTTTAGGGAGTACGAAAGGGTTTTCTGGTAAATTTACTTGTTATCCTGCCATTTCCTTTGTCTCTAGGATTATTTAGCCTGTGACTGACTTTCAAATGTAAATTAGATTACCCTCTCATCACTGAGCTTCATTCGCTCTCTGGCCTCCAGTTTTTAGTGGCTGTGCTCTGCCTGGAGTTGACACAACACCCCGCTGGAGTGGAAATGCCCCGTGTTCAGCTGCATGGACCAGAGAAATCAATTTATATGTCAACAGACTAGCAGCGGTCCATCCTGGCAACATAGTAGACCACCAGGGGAGCCTTGCAAT
>NW_007829783.1:0-781 GCF_000696425.1 Galeopterus variegatus
GAAGGGACGGAAGATATATTAATCGCATGGCAGGAAAGGTGGCTTTGAAATATTTAGAAATATGTTTGAAAGTAACAGAAACAAAAACCAAAAAAGAAATGTTTGGGTTTGGGCTGAATCATACTAAATTGCCATTTTTGTAGGACAAAGTAGATTGAATGACAGCAAGTTCATGTGGCTCAACCTCAGTACATTTCTTCCAGGTTGCGTTGGTTACTTACTCAGCTAGAGAAGGATGCAGAACAAGTGGGAAGTGGAAGACTTCGAAGAGGTCTTGACGTTTTCTGGTCAGGAATTAGTAGAATATGACATTAATGAGAAATGCTTGCCAAGTAAGGAAGAGAGAGTCCGTGATTCCCCTCTTCATCCTGCCCTCGCCCACCTTTGGGCCCACTTCCCCCACTCCACACTCTTGCTTGCCCCCGAGCCCCCACCACGTACATATTTACTCTTCCTCTCCCACATCTCTTTCCATCTGATTCTAATACTTGCTGAGCGAGATTACAGCAAATGGTGGGAGCAGGGACGTGAAGACAATGATCCAGATGAACTTACTAGCAATGATAACTAATGATATTGGCACATCTAAGTGAAGGAGAAAAGCAAATTTCAGAATGAAAGGCTGGCAGTTGAGCGTTGTTCTCATAAAGGTGCTTGAGGCAAAAGCAAAACTCCTCTTCACTAAGTATTAGAAATCAAGTTTTGCTGTTTTACTTTTATATATAAATGGATATTCAGCAGACATGAGGCAGAATCAGGTTGTTTATAGCAGAGTTTTTTT
>NW_007829784.1:0-781 GCF_000696425.1 Galeopterus variegatus
GGATGACATGTTATTTAGTGAAAAGAATTTTGAATAGATTCTCCTAAACTATTAAAATTCAGTTTCGACTATGTAAGAGGCAGCTGAGCAGAAACGTGTTTAGTTATCCTTCAGAGTTGCTCAGGTTCTATCATACTTTACTAATCTGAAACATTTTTCATGAATAAACCCAGCTAGGCCTTTTTACTAACCCATCGCAGTGCACTGTACACAGAGCAGCTCTTCTCCCTTCAGTATCTTTCCTCCTTGATGTGCTGAATGAGATAATGTTCTCTCATTCCTCATTTTCGAGTCATAGCCTCCAATTCTACTCTAGCTATTAAAACTTTTCTAATAAAGCCATCCCCAAAGAAGCCTTTAATTCCTACTTTGACTGATGGTATCAGTAAGAAAAATGAATTTATTTTATAAGTATATTTCTCATTAATGCCAATGTACTGTACAGAAATCTTATTGCAATTGTGCATCATATCAAAAGACAGTGACTTTCTTGGATAATATATTTTCCACTAAGAATTTATTCCACACGGCAAAATATTGTAAAATTAATTAAAAATTCAGGAATACAAATTATTTTATGTTATGAGATTGTAAAGTGCATAAAATATCTAGGTATGTAAAAATACAAACATCAAAGGTCATTAAAATATTCTAAAATGTATAATGTAATTATCATTAGAAAGAAAAGAACAATTTATTTCATTTTTTTTTGCATTTTTCTTTTTTTTATTATTATTTTTATTTTGTCAATATACAATGTAGTTATTTATTGTGTCCCATC
>NW_007829785.1:0-781 GCF_000696425.1 Galeopterus variegatus
TTTTAAAGAAATATTACTTGGGGATTATGTGTTTCCTTCATAGTCTCAGGGAACTGAAAGTAAATAATTTGAATATTTTGAAATTTCTCTTATCACATGGAATATTTTCATTGAACTCCTTGCTGCTCCGGGATTTAAGCATGTAAATCACAGCTTCATACAATGCACAACCTCTTGGACAAAATCTTGTCATGAGTCAAGGAAGTGAGGCATGAAAAGCCCTCAGCTCTTTGACCTGCACAGATGAAGCGCAAGTAAAAACCAACAATGCTGTCTATTAAATTCTATTTTTTTTTACTTTTTTCCCCTCCCATAATTTTGTTTTAAGTATATTTCTGCTACATTTTCTCACAACAATAAAGGAATTGAGGTTTTGTTGCTGTTTTATTTTACAATTCGTTGGTTTCACTTCAACGAGCATAACTGACAGCCTAAAACTACGTGTGATTATCTTCTCTCAGCCAGTGTTTGCAAATATTTCCTTAAGAACTGCTCACCTATGACAGCCCACCCTGCTTTCCTCTGATCTCCCTTCTGTTCATGATGCCACTTAACCAGCTATGCAAAGGCACAGACCTGAAATTTAATTTTGACATTTTTCAGGGCACATACACTGAGGTGCTGTTTTTGCTTGTCTGTTTCACTCCTTTGCTTTCTAATGAGACAGGAAAATGACAAATTTTATTCATTTGGTTCTGATTTGCAACATTTGTCTTTTTTAAAAATAAATTGTATTCAAAACTTGTTTTGACAAATGGTGTATGCATTTGTTGTTTTCCAC
>NW_007829786.1:0-781 GCF_000696425.1 Galeopterus variegatus
AATTAGATAAGAGTACTTAGTCTTTCTGAGTCCCATTTTCTTATCTGTAAAATCAGGACTGTTGAAGATCTCTAAGATCCTACTTATTTCTAGAATGGCACAATTACATAATCCTAGTTAGTGATTGTAAATCTCCTAATTAGCGTTGTGTGCTTTACAAAGGCTGTAGATATTAATGGTCTAATTTTTAAATAAGTAGAAATAAATGACTCATTAAACAGTCTCATCCTAAATTTTATGACTGTTATGACTGGAGTCTGTTTGATTTCTGGTGAACAAGCATGGATGTTTTTTCCTCCTAAATTCTTGTCTTAGTAATTACTATGTGAAAAAAAATTTGTTTCGTTCACCCTGTAATCAAAGTTACTAGTTATTACACAAGTCTTGAGGGAAGTGTTCTAAAATATTTCCTTTCTTTGCCAGATTACATTTGATTATCAACATCGGCAGAACATGATAGCATTGCTATTGCAGTGTTGAAATGAGCAGGTGAAAAGTTAAAGTACAATAGGCTTTAGATAGTGAAAGGAAGAAGAAAAAAAATTCTGGAGGCCTAACTTTCCAAAGTGATCAACCCTGACATTTACTAGGGAGTTTGTCACCTAAGTAACTCTATCACCTGGATTTGGCTAAAGTGAAAAAGGGACAGGGTGCCTGTCTGTGGTTCAAAATACCCTTAGTTAACATGTGAAAATCTTGGAGCAGTCAGCAGGTGGCAGGGCTGTCCTTTGTTTAGATTTAGAAACCAGCTTCATTGCCATTCTTAGGAGCCCAGATTTAG
>NW_007829787.1:0-781 GCF_000696425.1 Galeopterus variegatus
ACAAAAAAATCCTCAAGGAAACACTAGCTAACAGAATACAGCAACACATGCACAAAATTATACACCACAACCAAGCAGGATTCATCCCAGGGATGCAAGGTTGGTTCAACATACACAAATCAATAAATGCGATACACCATATCAATAAAATCAAACACAAAGACTATGTGATCATCTCTATAGATGCTGAGAAAGCATTTGACAAAATTCAACATTTCTTCATGATAAAGACTTTCTACAAGTTAGGTGTAGATGGAAAGTATCTCAACATAATTAAAGCCATATATGATAAGCCCAGTGCCAGTATCATCCTGAATGGGGAAAAGCTGAAAGTTTTTCCCTTAAGAACAGGAACCAGACAAGGTTGCCCACTCTCACTACTCCTATTCAACATAGTGTTGGAAGTACTAAACAGAACAATCAGAGAAGAGAAGGAAATAAAGGACATCCAAATTGGAAAAGATGAAGTCAAACTCTCCCTGTTTGCAGAGGACATGATCCTATATATCAAACAGCCTAAAGCCTCTGCAAAAAAGCTCATAGAGTTGATAAATTGTTTCAGCAAAGTTGCAGGATACAAAATCAACACAGAAAAATCACTAACATTTCATTTCTCTGATAGTGAACATGAAGAAAGAGAAATCAAGAAAACTAGCACATTTACAATAGCCACCAAAAAAATAAAATACTTAGGAATAGAGTTAACCAAGATAGTGAAAAATCTCAATGATGAGAACTACACACCACTGTTGAAAGAAATTAAAGAGGACACAAGAAGATG
>NW_007829788.1:0-781 GCF_000696425.1 Galeopterus variegatus
ACAACCTAAAAATCTAACAACAAGAAACTGGTTTAAAAAAAAAAAAAAGGATGACACTATGTTCATGCATCAGAATACTGTATAGCTCTCGCAGGGAAAGTTAATCTATATTTACCGATAAGGAACATTTTTCAATACATTTTTTCATGAGACAGCAAGATGGAAAACAGTATACAGTATGCTTCTATTTGTGTGGGTAAAGGATATATAATTATATAACCTATAATTATACACACACACATACATTGGGTGTTTGCATATGAGTAGAATTTGTCCAATAGAATATACAAAAAGAGTGACTACCTCTGAGGAAGGGAAATGGAGGACTCGGGAAGAGGAATGTGGGGGAGATTTTTATTCTGTGCCTTATTGCTCCCTTAAAATTTGTACTCTGTGGACATATTGTCTTTTCAAAACTGATTAGTTAAATTAAATGAATACCTGAAGGGGGACCCCATGACACTGCCAGTATTGTAACACATCTACAAGAATGAGCAACATGCCATTGCTATCATTTTTACTAAAGCTTTTGCTGGAATCTTGTATATTAAATCGAACTTATAGGCAAAGGAAATTAGTTAAATTAGACTGAAAAAACAATTCTCTCCCCTCCCCACCCTGCTCTATACAGAAAGAAAAATCTGAAAAAGTTTTCAAAATCTGCATAATCCATTGCTTGTTTAGTTATTGGCACAGCTGTGCAACACAGAGGAGAAAATGAGAAATGTTCCCAACTCTGCCTTTGGACACTTGCCGATATCATCTCCAAAGTGTCCTTCAG
>NW_007829789.1:0-781 GCF_000696425.1 Galeopterus variegatus
GAGAGTATTATTTCCTTCTACTCTATGCTGCAAAGACCCCAGTTCCCCTGGGACTCTTTCCCAAAGGCATCTCCTCAGCCCATTTCCTGGGTACTTAAGTATGTACACTCATACATCCCCACTTTGCGAAAATTACCTCCCATTTCCCTCCATAACCACTCTCTGCCTTTCTTCCCCTGCTTGGAGCTTCTTGTGGGTGCATCCTCAGGCCCCCTCACCTCTAGCCTCACGTTGGAAGACAGAAGAGGGAGCGGAGAGAGGTGGGGCGTTGGCCTGACTTCCTACGGTCTCACTGGTGACTCTTTCCAACCACTTTGGATCTCTTTCCAGTTCTGGTAATTGTGCATTTCCTTCATTCTTCAGGCTTTTTTGTGGTTACAGTGCCTCATACTATCTCTAGAGGTTTCTCCACATCCTGCCCAGAATTTATAGTCTCTTTTTAAAACTCAGATAATACAGCTTGAGTGTGCTGTTGCCTGTAGGGATCCCTAAGATACAAATGGGAATACTATATGCATGATTTTCTGGAGCTTAGGTGTCAGGCTATTTCAACTCACATGAAATCTACCTGGCCTTCACAAGCATAATTTTCAATTGCATTGATATAATTTATTTACCCAGTCTTTTATTGGTGGCAATCAGGTTGTTTCCAGTTGTCCTGTGTCCAACATTGCTGCAAATATATATCTTTTATGCTTATATCTTTGCACATATGTATGGGTAGAAATGCAGGATAATTTCTAAAGATATTAATTGCTACATGAAAGAGTATATGTGTTTA
>NW_007829790.1:0-781 GCF_000696425.1 Galeopterus variegatus
TGGTTAGAGTGTGGTGTTGGTAACACCAAGGTGAAGGTTTTGGATCCCAATACTGGCCAGCCACCAAAAAAAAAACCCAAAACAAAGAACCTGAGCACACAATTAGGGGGCTTCTAGATAGCTGAATACATGGAGGTTCCTGGAAGGTGGCTCACCCAGGTAGGGCACAGAAGCTCTGCGCCCTCTTCCCCCAGACCTCACCCTATGCATGTCTTCATCTGTATCCTTTGTAATACCCTTTATAAAAAATGGGCAAATGTAAGTGTTTCCTTGAGTTCTGTGAGCCACTCAAACAAACTAATTGAGCTGAGATTATGAGAGGGAGTTATGAGAACCCTGATGTTTAGCTGATTGGTCAGAAGTTCAGAGGCCTGGACTTGTGACTAGCATCTGAAGGGTGTGGAGCAGTCTTGGGGATTGAGCTCTCAACCTGTGGGATCTGACACTACTTCCATGTAGATAGTGTCGGGATTGAATTGAATTAGAGCACACCCAGCTGGTATTTGCTGGAGAATTGCTTGCTTGCTTGTTTGCTAAGGAGAAGAAATCCACACACATTTGGTCTCAGAAGTCAGAAGTCAGTCTTCTGTGTTGCTTGTTGCTCTGAGTAAGAGGAGAAGAAAAGCACCTCTGGGTGTGTGTGTGTTTTAACTCAGTGACCTTATTTAGAAATAAGGTCATTGTGGGCCGGCCCGGTGGCACACTGCTACAGTGCGCTGTTTGGGAGCGCGACGGCGCTCCCGCCGAGGGTTCGGATCCCACATACAGACCGGTTCCCGCT
>NW_007829791.1:0-781 GCF_000696425.1 Galeopterus variegatus
TCTCCACAACCCCTCTCCACAGTTCCAGCTTGAAGCTCTGTGCTGCCTCCCTGCTCTCTGAAACTTGCCACTTCACTACTCAGCAGACAAAGCTCCAAGTCTGTGCCAGGCTCACGTGGCACTGGAGACCCTGGGGGCACAAGGCCCCAGCCCTGTCTCCCAGGAGCTTGCATGCCTGGCCAGGGCAGAAGCAGACAGCAGGCACACAAGGTGCTATGGGAGCTTCAGGGGAGCTGCACCTCTGCCCTAGGACTGGGCAGAACCCTGTCCTTCTAGAACTACCACTCCTCAGCCCCAAGCAGAGAAGTCCTTGGGGCACAAGTAGAGAACACCCATGGGTGGCATGCTGATGCATTCCTCTGCTCCTTTTAGCTCCATCGCTGGGTCTTCACCTTAGGCAATGTGAGAGGTGAGGGATGAACAGCGCCGGCTTGCCATCTGTCTCTGCCCTCACTTTCCTTGACCTCCATTCCTGGCACTGTGTCTGAGGTGTTCCAGTTACAGCCACATTCCCAGAGCTGGAGGTTACAAGAGAGTCTGCCACCAGTACTGAGGCCAAGTGCAGTGTCCTCCCTGGCTCCCACATCCCAGGACAAAGTCTGTCCCCACCAGAGAAGAGAGGTCTCCTCCTCAAAGAGCATCAGCCAGTCACTCATTTAGCAAATGTTACTGAGCCTCCACTGTGGCCAGGCTCTGGGGTCACCGAGCAGGGCAGACACGGCCCCTGCTCTCCTGGAGTTCTCCTGTGGAGAAAGTGAGCGAGTGGGATGAGTGGGCATGT
>NW_007829792.1:0-781 GCF_000696425.1 Galeopterus variegatus
TTTTTTCACAAACTTTTTAAAGTACCCTCCCATATGTGCATAAAGATACAAATAAAACTTTGTTTATAACTATACTGTTCATTATAGTCTAGAATGGAGACAAATCAAATACTCTTCAATAGTAGAATACTGTAAAAAAATGACTTCTGCTACAAGCAACAATGCAGATTAATCTCATAAGCATTGTGTTGAGTAAAGAAGCCAGATACACAATGGTTCACGTAGGATTCCATTTACACACTTTCAATTGCAGATATAAGGAACCTATGGAGACAGAATCCAGAAGTCAGTTTCCTTTGAGAGGTATTTAACTTGGAAGGAACAGGAGGGAGATAGTGGGATGTGAGCAACACTGTTTTGGATCTGGTTGGTGGTCGTATGGGTATTTTTACTTCATAAAAATGTATGTTATGTTTCAAAAATATTTCCTTTACTACAAGATTTCTATCAAAATTATCTTCTCAGCATTTTGTAAAAAGTAAATTCAAATATGTATTAAATAGGTGAGTTACGAAATAAAATATTTTAGATAGTATGACAAGTAAGGGATACTTTCTATTCAATTTTTAAAAAAATATTTTCAAATTAACATTTGGTTCTCTATGAACAAAATAACAAGCTGAATATGTATTTGTATGTATATATAAAGTAGATATGTGTATGCTCATATATATTCAGTTATATATACATATTCAGGTTGTTATTTTGTTTCATTAAATGTGTATATACACACATTTGTGTGTGTATATACAATTTTAAATATTAATTTAAAAAATTTACC
>NW_007829793.1:0-781 GCF_000696425.1 Galeopterus variegatus
ATTCTACATTAATGATGAACATGCCTACCCTCACCCTTCAAGCTTTTAGTGGCAGAGCACAACTATCTAGTTTCCTCTGGTGTGATCAGATATTATATCCATAGCATATTTTAATTGAGATATGTTTCAAATATCATAAAATTCATCCTTTCAAATTATACAGTTCAGCAATTTTTAATATATTCACAAGTTGTGCAAATATTACCACTATTTAATTCCAGAACAATTTCATCACCAAAAAAGGAACCCCATACCCATTCACAGCCCCTCCCCAGAACCCCCCAATAAAAACCTTAAAACACTGCTATGAACATTTGTACACAAATTTTTGTGTGGCTGTTTGTTTTCAATTCTCCTGGGTACATACCTAGGAGTGGAACTGCTGGGTCATATGGTAACTCTATTTGAACTTTTTGAGTAACTGCCCCATGCTTACAAATTTACATTTATTTACAAAATAAATATTTATTGAACAGTGGGTCAGTAACAGCTTAGCTGGGTATCATTTGAGGTCTCACTAGGTTGTGATCAAGGTGTTAGCCAGAGCTGAGTTCTCCAATGTTGGCTTGACTGAGGAAGGATCAACTTCTCCACTTGAGTGGTTGCTGCAGCATCCAGTTCCTTGTGATTGTAGGATTAAGAGCTCCCATTGGTTAGAGGCCACCCTCAACTGCTAGAGATTTTCCACAAGTCCTTGCCACATGGGCTTCTTAAACTTGGCTTTTTATTCTGTCAAGCAGCAAGGAGTATCTCTAGAGCAAATTGGCTAGCAAAATGGAGT
>NW_007829794.1:0-781 GCF_000696425.1 Galeopterus variegatus
GAAAACCTAATTTTTAATCTTCACCTGTTATAAGAGCCATAATTTATTTGCATATTTCATTTTTGTTGGGGTTTAAGTGGCCGTAAACAATACCATATTAATTAGAAAATAATCATATGAATTGGAAATACAATCACACCCTCATTTTCATTCAAATTATTTTTATATAGATATAGTAGTTCTCTGACATTTCTAGATTGGAAACGGTACTAGAATAATATTCTACTATGAGTGATCCTTTTAACTTCTTATGAAGCCTTTCTTCCAGATTTCCAACCAACTGAAGATAGGACTGACAGATTTCTCATGATCCTTTCTAACTCTGTCATGAGAAATTAGCAGACCCACAGTATTTCACAATTTCACCTATTTATTTTTACCACGTCACTATGAGATTAACAGTGGCTACCGAAGCTTTACTAAAGGGGGTAACTAGACATAAGACTTTTGAAGGTAGGTGTCATGCCTAGTCATTGTTCCCTTCCCTGGGAATAGCAATCACTCAAAAAATTTGACTAACAAGTATACTCTCTTCCTTTTCAACAATTCCAAGCATAATTTTTATTTTTTCACTCATGTTTGAAGGTAAATAGGGTCCCCCATAAGCTAAATGAAAAGAATTGCATTTCAGCATCCCTCCCCTTTCTCCCAGCTCCTTTTCCCTTTACACTCTTTGATCCTCATAATAGGTAATATTTACTGGATGTTTAAAATGCCACGGGCAATAGAGTAAGCATTTACATTCATAATATCATTTAATGTTCACAGCTAACCATAAGGT
>NW_007829795.1:0-781 GCF_000696425.1 Galeopterus variegatus
ATTTTTCAATTGGTCTTTGATATGTTTTATATTATTTTTTTCTCAATTCCTCCAAACTGTCCTCTTTTGTGTTTGCTCAATTTTTTTCTAATGTACAATTTTGATTCCCTGTTCAATTTATTGTGTATATATTTTAGTTATTTTTCTTAGTTGTTACAATAGGTAATACAGTTAATACTCTAAAATTATACCAATTTAACTTGAATTGATACTAGTTTAGCTTCAACAGCATATATTAGCCCTACTTTTATCCAACTCCACAATCTATATTTTGTTATTGTCACAAATTGTATTGACACAAATTATATCATAATACATTTTATGCCCATTAAAATTATTATAGATTATAATCATTATTTTATGCCTTTGTATTTAAAAAATATATATGGGAAGCAAATAAAAATACACTATTAGTTTTTATATTTACCTATGTAAGTTGCTGTCATGAGATCCTTATTTGTTTGTCTAGCTTCAACTTACCGTGTAGTGTCCTTTTGTTTCATTTTGAAGGACTCTAGTTAGCATTAATTTCTACTAGCAATGAACTTTCTTAGGTTTTATTTTTTTATCTGGGAATGTCTAGATTTCTTCTTCATTTTTGAAGGATAGTTTGCTGCATATAGAATTCTTGGATTTTGTTTTGTTTTCTCTGAACATATTAAATAGATAAGTCCACTGCCTTCTGGCCTCCACAGTTTTTGATGAGAAATCACCTGTTACTTTTATTCAAGAGCCCTTGTACATGACAAGTTATTTTCCTCTTGCTGCTTGTAAGAATTTC
>NW_007829796.1:0-781 GCF_000696425.1 Galeopterus variegatus
ACAGACTTTTGCATAACCTGTGCAGGGCACCTTTGACCTCTTTGTTCCTCAAGCTGTAGATTATGGGATTGAGCATGGGTATTACCAGAGTGTAAAATACAGAGGCTATTTTATCAGTATCAAAGGAGTGACTGGACTTGGGCTGCACATACATAAAGAGCAGAGTCCCATATAATACAACTACCACAATCAGGTGAGATCCACAGGTGGAGAAGGCCTTGCACCTGCCCTCTGTAGAGTTCATCCTGAAGATGGCCACAAGGATCAGTGTGTAGGACACAAGGACTATCAGAAGAGAAGAAACCAAGTTAAATTCTGAAAAGATCAGTATTATCAGCTCAATTTCACGTGTGCTTGAGCACAGCAAATTCAACAAGGGAAGACTGTCACAGTAGAAATGACCAATGACATTATAGCCACAGAAGGGTGAAATAAAAATTTTTATGGTGGTTATCAGTGAGAGAAAGGCACTGTAGAGATAGGGGACTGCTACAAGCACCCAGCACACTCTCTGTGACATGACTACTGTGTAAAGCAGAGGGTCACAGATGGCCACATACCAGTCATAGGCCATTGCAGATAGAATAAAAATTTCACTAGTGATGAACATGATGAAGAAAGCTAGCTGTGCAGCATACCAACTAAAGGGGATTCTGTTTTGATTAGCTACAAAATTTACCAACATTTTGGGTCCCACAGCTGTTGAATAGCCAAGATCAGTGAAAGCCAGATGTCTGAGAAAAAAGTACATGGGTGTCTGGAGCCTGTCGTCGATCTTAGT
>NW_007829797.1:0-781 GCF_000696425.1 Galeopterus variegatus
CCCAACATCTGCACCCAGCCCAGCAATGACCACTACTGATGAGCTACTGGAAGCATCCCAGAGCTCCTGAGCCAGGACAGTGTGGGGCTGATGGCCTCAGCCATCCCTCCTCGATATCCACACTAAGCCCAGAAACAACCATCACACCACCACCAGAAAAAACCCAGGCTCCTGAGCTGGTGTGGTGCTGGCTGAGGGCCTCAGCCACACCCCCTTAAGTCTGCACCCAGCACAGTGATGAGCACTGAGCCACTACCAGAAATGCACTGGGCTCCCAAGCTGGAGTGCTTGGGGGTCGAGAGCCTCAGCCATGCTCCCCAACATCTGCATCCAGCCCAGTGATGACCAAGCTGCCACCAGAAGCCCCCTGGTCTCCCCTGTCAGAATGAGGGGGCTGCCATGAGCTTCAACCACATCCCCCTTACTCTTCCTCTCACCCTATTTCCCTTCCCCTCCCCCTTCCCCTCACCTGCTCCACAACAAAATCTTAGAATATAAAAATAATGATAATAATAATAAATAATTTTTTTAAATAACTAAATAAATATCCAAGAAATTCAACAAAATCCAAGTAGGATAAATGTAAAGAGATCCATACCCAGACGTATCAGAGTAAATATGCTAAAACCTAAAATCAAAGAGAAAGTATTGGAAAGAGCAAAAGAAAAATGACACATCATATACAAGGGATCTCCAATAAGATTAAAAGCTAACTTCTCTGAAAAAATGGAGGGCTGAAAGCCATATTCAAATAAAACAAGTCAACCAAGAATCTTATATC
>NW_007829798.1:0-781 GCF_000696425.1 Galeopterus variegatus
AGTAGGAAATCCTATTATGGTAATTGAAAGATGGGGCCTTAAAGAGGTGGTTAGATTGTAGGAGCGGCTGTAAAGAATGGACTGATAATGGTGGTCAGGGGCGTGGTTCTGAGGGCTTTAAAAGAAGAGCGCATGAGAGGTGAGCCTCTCTCTGCTCTGCCACTTTCTGCCATGTGAGACCCCTGTTACCACCACCAAGACCCTCATGAAATATGTTCCCTGGACTTTGGACTTCCTTGCCTCCAAAACTGTAAGCCATGTTTTTTTTCTTATAATTCACCCAGTTCCAGGTATTTTCTTATAAACAACAAAAACAGACTAATACATGGTACTTTTGCAGTTAAAAAGGAGCCCTGGATACAATAAACTCATCAGGGTAGCCAAACACATGGACTGTTGTGTTGCTATCACATTTCAGAAATGCTGGGAAGGATGGTTTTCTTTCATCCAAATAATCCATTATATTCAGCGTCTATTAGTTGAGTCGTTATTGCTAGAATGACTCCTGCCCCTCATGATTGTGCTCACAATGTAATTCTCCAAAAAGTTAATTTCCATTTCACCACCTTTCTTTGAGATTTCAAAAGCACCTAAACTTTATTCTTTAAACATAAACACATATTGAATTTCTGCTGTTTAGCAGGAATTGTCTATAGTATTTGAATGTGTGGAGAGAAAATACAGATAACTCATGGACTTTGTATAAATTGAATTTCTAAGTTCTGGTCCCATATTTTCTCCCTTACTGAATGATAGGTTTTTGGCAAAATTCCCAATCCCT
>NW_007829799.1:0-781 GCF_000696425.1 Galeopterus variegatus
CTTTTGACATGCCCCTCTCACCATGCTTAATTATCTTTAGCTTTTGACTTAAGGTGAGAGACGTGTGACTCTCCCTTTCACTTGAACAAATAAAGGCCATTGCAGAATTATTAGTTGACCTAATTTTAATATTGTTGTGTCTTAGAGAATAGGGACACCCAAGGAGAGGAAGAGAAATGGGGGAATAGCCAGTCATTGGAGCAGTCAGAACACATACAACATCTATAATTGTTTGCCATCTTATATTTGCAAGATTCATGGCACCCTAAAACAATTGCAATACTGACATCAAAGATCACCATAACAGACATAATAATAATGAAAAGTTTGAAATGTTGTGAGAATTACCAAAATGTGACACAGAGACATGAAATGAATGCATGATGTTGGAAAATAGCACAGGTAGACTTGCTCCATTCAGTTACCACACACCTTCAATTTGTAAAAAACATGGTATCTGCAAAGTGCAATCAAGTAAAGGGCAATGAGACAAGGTATGCCTGTATAATGTGATCATAACAGTAGGATCTTACCAGCTTTATCACATTCCGTTGATTATGAACAAGTCAGTCCACCCACATTTAAGAGAACGGGATTGCACTAAAATATGAATAGAGTCTGTCTACCACAATAATTTATGCTCTTTTATAAAAGATTTTCTTTAAAAAAACTGGAGCCCAGAAATTTTAGTCTTTTTTCTTTTTGTTTATTTATATTTATTTTTTTAATTCTACATACATGTGGGGTACAACTTTGATTTTCAATAATTGTATACAATGTG
>NW_007829800.1:0-781 GCF_000696425.1 Galeopterus variegatus
AATATTATTGACATGTTCATCATTACAAATCGTAATTACTTTTTGTGACCCTTACCCAATTTACTCCCTATTCACCCTCCCCCTCCCCCTTTCCTATCCCTAGTAACTACAGGTCTTTTTCTTTTCTTCTGAAAGTTTTCCCAGCAGCATTTCTAGAACACACTATCCTTTCCCCATTGAATTGCTTTTGTTCTTTTGTCAAAGAGCAGTTGACTGTATTTGTATGGGCCTATTTCGGGGCTCTCTATCCTGTTCCACTGATCTGTTTGTCTTTTCTTTGACTAGAATCACACTGCCTTGATTCTGTAGCTGCTTTTTAATTTATGTTTTTATAACCTTGTACTTCTGAAAAGGGATTTGAGATAGATTACAGTTTCAGTTACAAAGGATAGGACAATTTTAATAAAAAAATAAAAATTGCAAAAAATTAAAGTATTGATTCTTCTGCCTGAGACTCCATTCTTTCAGAAGCTGAGTATGGACAGGCCTGAGGATTTTTTTACCTGCTGGCATTTATTTGACAACATTGAAAATTTTAGGTTTACACAGAGAAATACTGAGGTTGGGTTATTCTTAAATTTTATTGTTTACCTTTGTGCTTGTGGTGATTAGTTAGTATTGCATAGTTAGTTCTATATAGTTCATTGGAGATACGTCTTAACACTTTAGCTATTTTAATAATTGAACCAGCAACAAATGTTTGTTAAAATATGCACATATGCAAATCTGACCATAATTTTTTCAATTTTTCTTTAGGTCAATGATGCCTTCCTTCACGTGA
>NW_007829801.1:0-781 GCF_000696425.1 Galeopterus variegatus
TGCATTTCTGCCTGTTCATGAAGATCTTCCAGACAGTCCATTCTCCTCAGAATTTTTTTTTATATTTTGAGCCCCATCCACATTGTTCAGTCAGAAGATTTCACTTAGTCTTATGATTCTCTTCAAAGATTTTCTACATAAGGATAAGCCTGTTCCATATTTGCTTTACCATGTGTTATGTTGACTTTAGTACTTATTCTTCATTTACTCTGAAATCAATTTAATTGTCATTTTGTTCTGGTAGAACAACATTGTGGCCAGCCTCTTTTAGAATACAAACAAACATGTATCTGTAAACATCTCACTATTCTGTGCTTCCTGCACCATACTAAATATCTAGTGAGAAATCTATGGTTCAATGCATATTTTATATTGCATTTAGAAATTATGGTATGCCACTTCTTAAAGTTGTGGGTGTGCTTCACCAGAGTTTTGGTTGAGATCAGGATAATTTTTAATTTGAAAATTTAAGATAATGAAGCACATATTATGTTCTATACTTCAATACCAAATTTAAAGAATGAGTTTAAAAGTAAGAGAAAGAATACAAAATTATGGTACTTGGTTTACCTTGTTGCAAATTCATACATTATATAAAAATGTTATTTAGAGTAGTTTCCTGTAAAGCAAATACTTTAGGTCTAAAATCCCATATTTTCCAACTGCTATTCTTAAGAATTCTTACATAAAATTTTAAGGCTTTCATGTAACAAAGTCACCTGAGAATCAAAATATTTTTCAAACACAAAAACTTGAATGTTGTGTGATAATCAACATTTCA
>NW_007829802.1:0-781 GCF_000696425.1 Galeopterus variegatus
ATACAAGGAACTCAAATAACTTTACAGTAAAAAACCAAATAACCCAATTAAAAAATGGGCAAAGGATCTGAAAAGGCATTTCTCAAAGGAAGATATACAAATGGCCAACAGACACATGAAATAATACTCATCCTCACTCAGTATCCAGGAAATGCAAATCAAGACCATTCTGAGATACCATCTCACTCTAGTTAGGATGGTTAACATCCAAAAGACTGAGAATGATAAATGCTGGAGAGGTTGCAGAGTAAAAGGAACTCTCATACACTGTTGGTGGGGCTGCAAAATGGTGCAGACTTTATGGAAAATGGTATGGATGTTCCTCAAACAATTACTGATAGATTTATCATATGATCCAGCTATTCCACTGTTGGGAATATACCCAGAGGAATGGAAATCATCATGCCGAAGGGACACCTGTACTCCAATGTTTACTGCAGCTCTATTTACAGTAGCCAAGAGTTGGAACCAGCCCAAATGTCCATCATCTGATGAGTGGATAAGGAAACTGTGGTATATCTACACAATGGAATAGTACTCTGTTGTAAAAAGGAATGAAATACTGCCATTTGCAACAATATGGATGGACTTAGAGAAAATTGTATTAAGTGAAACAAGTCAGGCACAGAAAGAGAAATACCACATGTTCTCACTTATTTGTGGGAGGTAAAAATAAATAAAGAAATAAACAGACAAACAAATAAAGAGTGTGTGTGTGTGGGGGGGAAGAAGACAGAATAACCACAAAAATTCCTTGAATTATTTAAGTCAAGTGAACAGA
>NW_007829803.1:0-781 GCF_000696425.1 Galeopterus variegatus
AAAGGGAAATCAAGAAAGCTTGCCCATTTACAATAGCCACCAAAAAAATAAAATACTTAGAGTTAACCAAAGATGTGAAAAGTCTCTATAATAAGAACTACAAACCACTGTTGAGAGAAATTAAAGAGGGCACAAGAAAATGGAAAGATATCCCATGCTCTTGGATTGGAAGAATCAACGTTGTGAATCCATACTACCCAAAATGATATACAAATTCAATGCAATCCCCATCAAAATTCCAATGACATTTTTCTCAGAAATGGATAAAAACTATCCAGACATTTATATGGAATAACAAAAGACCAAGCATAGCCAAAGCAATTCTGAGCAAAAAAGTAAAGCTGGAGGCATAACACTATCAGACTTTAAATTATACTACAAAGCTATAATAACCAAAACAGTATGGTACTGGCATAAAAACAGACACACGAATCAATGGAATAGAATAGAGAATCCAGAAATCAACCCACACACTTACAGCCATCTGATCATTAACAAAGGAACCAAGCCTATACACTGGGGAAGAGACTGCCCCTTCAGCAAATGGTGCTGTGATAACTGGGTATTCATATATAGGAGACTAAAACTAGACCCATACCTCTCACCATATACTAAAATCAACTCAAAAATGTATTAAAAAATTAAATATACACCCTGAAACAATAAAACTTCTTAAAGAAAACATAGAAGAAATTATTCAGGAAGTAGGACTGTGCACAGACTTCATGAATATGACCTGCAAAGCATGGGTAACCAAAGGAAAAATAAACAAATGGGATTA
>NW_007829804.1:0-781 GCF_000696425.1 Galeopterus variegatus
TTGTCTAGATGATAACCTTTTGATCTTACTGACTCATAGGTAAAAGAAAAATGAAATAAAATGCTAAATACCATTTGTAAGAATGCAACTAAATAATGTATTTGAAATTGTTTATAAATTCTGGGTTGTTACATAAGTAATAGAATAATAAACTGTAATATTACATAAAAAATATAATGTTCCAAGTGTCATAGATACATACAAAGAAGGAATTTATGCTTATTTTCATCAAACATCAATTTAAAGTGTATAGATTTTTAAATGAAAGCTGATTTGTGAGATTCTTGAATTGAGTCTTTTAACAATATGTTAATTGTTTTTTGAACTTAGAGAATTCAGAATATTCCATTAAGGTACATATTTCAGAGAACACAGCTAAGTGATATTTGACAAACCAGATGTTTGGTGCCATAGATATATATCGTAAAGACAAAAATAAGAAAAGGATTTCCCTAGCTATCTATGCCAAATTAAAACTGGACTGGCCAGTAAATTCCAAGTAATTAAATTCTGTTCACAATACTATTAAGTCACAATTAGAGAAAGAAGCTTTAACAATTATTTAGAGACATGCTAAATAAAATCTGAGAAGGTTCACTGGTTTAGAAATAGATAGTATTCCAATACAGTAACTCTATATTCCTTTACTGATAACAAATCTCTTCACTTGAGAATGAAGAACTAATTTGAGCATATAAAAAGATAAAAATAACAAAGAAAAATTAAACTCTTTAACATAAAACAATATGTGCAGATCACAAAATAATAATAACCATAAAAG
>NW_007829805.1:0-781 GCF_000696425.1 Galeopterus variegatus
AGGAATGTTCTGTAATTCTTTCAGTAGGTCTCATTCTTTTAGTGAGCCTGTGCCCCTGGCTGTGACCTTCACAAGTGCTTCTCAGCTTCTCCCTCCTCCCCTTAGGTGATATGGGAAGGCTAGGGGGGCACTAGATAATTCCCTTCCCCTACATGGAAGGCTACAGGGGGCTGAAGTTGGGTATTTCCCTTTCTCCAAGCTGGTAAGGCTGTGGTAAAACCCAAATAAATTAGGTTCCAATAAAACACTTTCCCTTGAGGGCAGGCCATTGTTAAGGAGAACAGAACACTCTGGTCTTATTTCAAGGTTACTTTCTCCCTCACCCTGCTCGAAGCACAAGGGGATTCTTCTCTAATCTGCACCATGAGAACCTGGTAGAACTCCTGGAGGTAAAACTCATGAAAGTATGGGGCCCACCTTAGGCTAGTACCCCAGGAATTTTCTCAAGCTAGTCCACATTCGGTCTCCAGTAATTAGTCAATTACCCTTTAAGTTTTTCTTCCAGGCTCCAGCAGTAGCTTCAACTCCCAATAAGCTGTGATTCTCTCTTATTTCACCTTTCTCTCCAGATTTCAGGGTAACCGTTTGACCTGTTGCCTCAATTTCTGAAATGTCTAAGAAGAGTTGTTGGCTTTCAGTTTGTCAACTTTTTTCTTTCCTTTTTTCCCCCCAGGTTTTTTCTTGTTGTGAAGACAGGAGTGATGACTTCGAAGCTCTTTACATGTCAGACGAGAAACTGGAAGTTTTGTCTAGTTTAATATTTGTTCTGGATTTTTTTTTT
>NW_007829806.1:0-781 GCF_000696425.1 Galeopterus variegatus
ACCTGCGTGTGAGGGGTCTGGTGACCCAGCCTGGCATGTGAGGGGTCTGGGGACCCAGCCTCGTGTGTGAGGGGTTTGTGACCCAGTCTGTGAATGAGCTTGAGGGGTCTGTGAGCACCAGACCCAGCCCTAGCTCGACAATTGGCTCAGTCGGCAGGATTACTGGCAGGTAAAAGAGCTCGACAGGGTCTTAAAGAGTTTACTGAATTTCCCCACCAACTGGCTTTTTTTTTGTTGATATGTGTGTACAAAGCCCAAGGGAACTGCCTTGGTTTGAACCGCGAGATTGTACCAGCACTTTTATTATTATATTGTCAATGCCCTCTTCTTAAAGACCACCAGGAATCCACCTGTAGGTGGAAGAAAGTTTGGGTTTATCAATTTGTTGCAGTGAGGGCAATCTCACTGCATGGGGAACTGTGGGGTGTCTTGGTAAGGGGATGTCAGAAAGGACTTAGAAGATTTGGGCTTGTGTTAGGTGGTTTTGCTGAGAGTTCAAGGAAGCATGGTTTTGTCCTGGATTAGATGCCATCAGGAAGTAGAGGTGATTCTATGTTTGGGTACGTTAATAATTCTCTAGAAAGCACAGGAACATAACCTCACAACACTTTAGCCATTTACCCAGCTAACCCCTTGCTGCACGAAGCTATAATCTGAAAATGTCAGAGAAAAGATCTTTTACCTAATTTATTTTTGGAGAGCCTTTAAAACACTCCTCATTTTAACTATTGTCTTATAAATAGAAAGTTCGACAGTGCTATTTTCTTAGCCCAATTAGACC
>NW_007829807.1:0-781 GCF_000696425.1 Galeopterus variegatus
TTTCTTATAAATTGCCCATTTCCAGGTATCCAGGTATTAGAAATACATATAGAAATAAAACAAAAAAAAAAGGGGGTGGGGGAGGGATAAAGATATATCAACCACGACCTGAAACAATTATTAGAAAAAGTGAATACTTTGCTTGTATAGTTGTTTAGTGGCTTTACTAGGAATTAGAACTATATTAAATATTCATCTCCAGGTGCTCTCAGCTATAGACATATTTGAAATTGTTAGATAATAGTAAGATAAGTTAAAATCTTCCAGTACTAGGTAGTGAATCTGATTTGCATCCCATTGGAGTGCTTTTCTCACCTTGATGGGCCCAAATGTAAACACATGACAGATTTGATGTTCCCTTTGAGGCATTAGATCCTACAACCCCGTGACTGAATATGATTATGAGTGGGCATTTGACATATCTGAAAAATGCAGAGTTGTAGAAATAAGATACATGTTTATATAAGAATAACGAAAAATTATAGAATGAAAGCAGAAAAACTGATGAATTAACACTAGTAAAATATTTATAGTTAACTATGTATATGCCACTAATTTAGAAAACATCAAGATGGTGATAAAAATATGTAAAAAAAATGAAGAGTTTAAATAGTAAAATTGAGTTTACTAAAGTAATCTTTATATATAAAATTCTGTACAGATGGAGCATACTAATATTGAACTCAGAAAAATTGAGTTTACATATTTACTAATATAATTTCTGTATCATTTCATGATTACAACTCATACTGAGAGCTCTAGCTTCTTTGGTTTACAAACA
>NW_007829808.1:0-781 GCF_000696425.1 Galeopterus variegatus
TTCTCTTTTATTTCTCTTATGTGTGTATCTTCAGTGTAAACATATCCATTTAAAAATTTTTCTATTTTTGCTTTGTTGATTCAGATATAGGTTGAGAAATAAAATATTGTGGGTTCCCCCCCCTTTTATTCACAGATTCTTAGAGAAATGCATCTATGGACTTTAAATTAACATTATGCAATGAAAATCAAAAATCTCAGATATATTTTGATATTAAAATACACATTACACAACAAAGAAGAAATCATTGAACAGAGAACTGCATTCGAATGTTTATTCTGCAGTATTGTGTGGTCTGTACCTTGATGAGAAAGCAAATTAATCCTCCTAGCTGTTCAAGCAAATCCGCAAAAAAAGCAAGTCTTAAAACATACCATTGATTTGTTAGATGCCAGCATGAAATTTTTATGACTACATGGGATGCTTCAGAAAACAGTGATCCACATTTCTCAGATCTATTTAAAAGCAGAATTGAATTTTGATCCAACTCCATCTCTGGGGATCTCCTATAACTCTCGTTATAGCTTTTTCAGTGAAAATAACTTTTTTCCTACATTTCAAGAGCAAATCTGATTCAGCCTGTTAAATGGTTTTCTCCTACATTTCAAGAGCAAATCTGATTCAGCCTGTTAAATGTAGGTCCACGTGAGCCAATTCCATTAAAATCTTCATTGAAAACTATCATATTTATATAATTCAGCTACAATAAGTAAAACTTACGATTTTCCTTCCTTATTTTTACAACCTTAGTCACTCTAAGGTGTTAAGTCTAAGAATTTTA
>NW_007829809.1:0-781 GCF_000696425.1 Galeopterus variegatus
AATAAATGCATATATTGTGTAATGATCTAATTAGAATAGCTAGCTGTCTATTGCCTGAACACTTATCACTTCTTTGTGATTATAACATTCAAGACCACTTTTCTGGCTATCTTGAAATAGACAATACAATATTATTAGCTATGTCACCCCAGGGCGCCAGAAATTATTCTTCCTATCTAACTGTAACTTTGTAACTTTGTACCAGTCTGCCACCCTTTCCCCAGCCTCCTCACTCTCTTCCCTTTCCCTGTGTCTGGTAACCACTATTCTACTCTTTATTTCTCTCTTAATTTATTTTTCTTAGCTGACCCGTGTTAATTTTATTGTATATATTTATGTAGTGAAATATGATATTTGAGTACATCCATACTGTGTGCAATGTTCATATCAAGATGCTTGGTTTATCTATCACTTCAAATATTGTTACTTCTCTGTGTTAGAAACATTCACATCATCTTGATCAGCTATTCAAAGATACACAGTACTTTGTTGTCAGATGTATTCTCCCTATATAACTATAGAATCCTGGATCTCATTCTTCTTATCTCTCTTCTATTTTGTATTCACTCACCACACTCTTCCCATCGCCCTTCTCTCCTTCCCTGCACCAGTCTCTAGTAACCACTATTCTACTCTCTTTTTGTATAGGGTCAACTTTATTTAGCGTCCCCATATGAGTGAGAACATGTGGTATTTCTCTTTTTGTGCCTTACTTATTTCACTTACTATAATTTTCTCCAAGCTTATCCATGTTGCTGCAAATGGCAGAATTTCATTATTT
>NW_007829810.1:0-781 GCF_000696425.1 Galeopterus variegatus
AGACAAAACCTACGTATTGAGTGTCTCTAGATGTCAGGCTCTTCACAAGGTGTTAGGGACATAACAATGAGTAAGCCATGCATGGTCCCTGCCGTCACTGAGCTCACAGTTAGGCAGGACCTGGTGCCCTCTTATACTATTCAGTATTGTTCCTCTGTTCTCTGAAAGAGAATTTTTTTTCCCTTTTTGTCTTTTTTACTGACCGGTAACGGGATCGCAACCCTCGGTGTCGCGCCCGTACTGGGGACCGGCAACGGGATCGCAACCCTCGGTGTTGCGCCCACACCTCGCTCAGCCAGTGAGCAGGAACCGGTCTCCACATGGGATCCAAACCCTTGGCAGGAGCGCCGCCACGCTCTCAAGCGGCGCACTCTCCAGTGCACCACCGGGCTGGCCCTGAAAGAGAATTTTTTAAGCAGCATTATCTATTCTCATTTTCTGCTGCTCTTTATCTTTACTTATCTCTTCAGTTCACTCTTACCTGCTTTTCACCTCATTATTCTACTACAACTACTTTTTAGAAGGTCACTGGTGCCCTCGTAGTAGTGTAACTACACATTCCCTTTATACCTGTTGTCTTGGCATGTTATTAAGAACATTTGATTTTGATCTCAAAAGCATCATCCTGGTATGGATAACAACTTATAGGTTCACCTATGTCTTAGTCACCAATGGCAGAGGCCCTTAGTCAGTCTCACTGACCCTTCTGTCATATTTGCCACAGTGGAGAATATTGGTACAGAAAAGTTTTAATGATAGAGGTATGTGAGTTAAAATCCTG
>NW_007829811.1:0-781 GCF_000696425.1 Galeopterus variegatus
TAATGAAAGAAGCAACTGATCTACCAGATGACCAGAAATCAATGTACAGAAAATAAAAATAGGGGGAAAAAAAGAAAAAGAAAATATGACACTGCCAAAGGTGTATAGTAATTCCCAATACCAGAGCCTACAGAACAGAAACTCTTGAAATGACTTGAAAAGGAATTCTGAGTAACAATCTTAAGGAAACTCAGTGAATTAAGAGAAGACTCAGATGACACAATGAAACAATAAAAAAATATCCAGGATATAAAGGAGGGAATTTATCAGCACCGCACTCTCCCAAGTGAGCCACAGGCCGGCCCTAAAGGAGGGAATTTACAAAGAGATAAATACCTTAGAAAAGAATGTAGCAGAAATCCTGGAACTGAAAGATTCATTCAGTGAAATAAAAAACGCAAGTGAGAGCTTAATCAACAGGCTAGAAGAAGCAGAAGAGACAGATTAGAGCAAGCAGAAGAAAAAATTTCTGATCTTGAAGATGGTCTTTATGAAATAAACCAGGGGACCAAAAAAAAAAAAAAGGAAAAAGGTGTTTTAAAAAATGAAGAAGGACTTCCCAAACTCAGCCTGTGAGGCCAGCATCACCTTGGTACCAAAACCAAAGATACAATTAAAAAAAGAAAACTGCAGGCCAATATCTTAAATGAACATAGATGCAGAAATCCTCAACAAAATAATAACAATCAGGATACAGCAACACATCAAAAAAATTATACACCATGATCAAGTGGGACTCAACCCAGGGAGACAAGGATGGTTCAACATATGCAAGTCAATA
>NW_007829812.1:0-781 GCF_000696425.1 Galeopterus variegatus
TGAGGGCTTAAGGTTGTCTAATATCTCTCTCAGATTTTCTTCAATGTCTTTGATTCTTTTTCCTTTTCTCTTGTCTGCTTGTGTTATTTCAAGCAGCCCATCTTCAAGTTCAGAGGTTCTCTCTTCAACTTCCACTAACCTGCTGGTTAAACACTCCATTGTGTTTTTTATTTCACTGAATAACTTCTTCAGTATGGCAAGTTCTGCTACATTTTTTTTTTCTTTTTGTCTTTTTTACTGACTGGTAATGGGATCGCAACCCTCGGTGTTACGCCTGTACCGGGCACCAGCAATGGGATCGCAACCCTCGGTGTTGTGCCCACACCGCGCTCAGCCAGTGAGTGGGAACCGGTCTCCACATGGGATCCGAACCGTTGGCGGGAGCGCTGCCATGCTCTCAAGCGGCACACTCTCCAGTGCGCCACCGGGCCGGCCCTCTGCTTCATTTTTTTTTAGGACATTGATTTCCTTGTACATTTCCTCTTTCAGGTCCTGTATACTTTTCCTCGTTTCATCATGCTGTCTAGCTGAGTTTTCTTGTATCTCATTCAGTTTCTTTAGAATTATCACTCGAAATTCCTTGTCATTCATTTCAAGGGTTCTTGCTCTATAGGATCTAGAGTTTGAGATTTATTAACTTTTGGTGGTGTACTTTCTTGGTTTTTTGTGTTTCTGGTTTCTATGGTGTACTTTCTTGGTTTTTTGTATTTCTGGTATCTGTTTTTTGATGTGTATTCATTTTGGCAGGGGGTTTCCACAGTGCACAGGTTTGACCCTATTG
>NW_007829813.1:0-781 GCF_000696425.1 Galeopterus variegatus
GGCACTTGAGAGTCAGCAGACAACTCAGACCAAGGACAAGCTTACATAGAGCCACTTAGCCCACAAATGAGAAAAAGACCCAGTGGGAGGTAAAATACAGGGAAAAAAAGAAAAGAAAAAGAAAACCAGAAGGGTGATGAGGAAGAAAAGAAAACCAAGACAAGAGAAGGGCAGGAAAAGGTATTATATAAATAATACCGTTCTATCAATATAAAGTGATAAGACTTAATTCCTTTTCCAAATAGTAAACTTTATCTAAAGGGGTTTTTAAAAGGACCTACTAGAAATAATTTTTGAGCAGTATGACTAGTTAGAAGGAAAGCACTCAGGGAAGACATAAAATTTGGTGTGTATTTGATGAAAAGGAATGCATACAAATATATGATAATATTTTCATTACTTTATAGTTCCATATGGTTCAAAAGCAACATAAAAGGCAATCCACTAGAAATCATAGCAATTCACCGTAGGTCTTGGGAATTAGATGAAAATATCTTGGTCTGAGTTCTAGTAGCTTCAATTAAAAATTAGAAGTTAGGGCCGAGCCCGTGGCGCACTCAGGAGGGTGCGGCGCTGGGAGCGCGGTAGCACTCCGGCCGCGGGTTCGGATCCTATATAGGGATGACCGGTGCACTCACAGTGCTCAGAGTGTGGTGCGGCCGGTCTCAAAAAAGGACAAAAAAAAAAAAATAGATGTTAAATTAACCTATGCTTTAGAATAAAACTTGTAAAACAATCACATATTTAAAATATCAAAAATGGAAAATACAAATAAGGCTCA